>NC_031784.1:465269-469694 GCF_001522545.3 Parus major | reverse complement strand
GATGCTGGACACAAACCCTGGTGATTCTCCATCCTCAGGTGATGCTGGGCTCCCCCAGGGCTGGACCTCCCTGCCTGCCCTCAGCTCGATGCCAAGGATCACAATCTGAGCCTTTTCCCTGTGTCTCCAGCCCAGCTCAGTGGGATTCACTCTTGGTGCTGCCCTAAGTGGGCTTCAGGCACGTAATTAACCAAATGAGTTAATTCTCATTATTCTTTCTTCAGGAATGGCTGGATTGGATCCGTGCTGTCTCCTCAGCCCAGGCTCTCCCTGCTGGTGGGGCACTTGGAGGCAGTTTAGAGCAGCTTTCCCAGGTGAAGGGATGTGGCAGCTCTGCCATGGAAACCCCTGCCCTGCTCCCCAGACAGCCTGGAAAGAAACCCGAGTTTGGAACATTTTCTCTCTGCCAGATTGTCAAATGGCATTATTTCTTCCTATGTGCAAAGTGTGTGTTGAAAGTTGCTCAAATGCCAGAACTTGTCTAATCCTGCTATAATGTAGTAGAGAGTAATTTCTAAATTTAGGAAGTAATTGCTTTGCTGTCCAGTGAAACGTACACAAAAAACCCAGAGACTCCTCTAGGCAAGTCCTCATTTTAAACACCAATTCAGACTTCAGTGCACACAAGCACTCAACCTTTGGGAAAATGAAGCTGTGCAATTCCATTGTTGCTGTTTTCTGTTTCCTTGCTGTTTCACAACACAATCCCAATAACAACAGCCAGCTCTCAGATGTCATCCAGTACACACTTACAAAGTGCTTGCCAAATAAAACCACTCCGTTCTCTTGGGTAATATTCCTTTTTGTGGAGGATTCCAGCTCTCCCAGTTGAGGTTTTATTAGCATTCTGAACAAGAAGCTGACATTTCCATCTCCTTTGTGCAAACGAAAGGAAGGAGAGGTTCCAGTTTCAGATGCCCTAGAGCAGCTCCTTGCCAGCCTGGAACTGGGGGCACCAAGACTTTGATTTTGGGAATTTCAGAGGACTGAATTCCCAGCTCCTAAAACCTGGAAGAGGCTGGAGTGAACGACCAAGCAAACAAGCTGGCAACAGAAGAGTTTACTGCCAGCTGAAATGACTTTTCCGAGCCCACAAGGTGGGTTTCAAACCCGCTGCCACATCCCCAGCGGGATGATTGGGACCATTCCTGCTTCTGGTCCTTCTGGACCATTCCTGCAGGCACTCCCCACCCTCAGCTCTGAGCTCCACATATGTTTGATATTCTGTGAATTACTACAGAATAAAAAATTCAGCGCTAGACACATCCCACATTTAAATTGAGATTTCACAGTTCTTCAGACCTGGCACCGATGCTGCCGGGGGAGAAAAGGGCAAACCAGAAAAGCCAGGGCCCCAAGGTGCCATCAGTTTTTGTGAGTGTTCAGAAGGAGCCCAGGGGAAGGCACAGGGCAGTGTGGCCATGGCCACCAAGGGCTGTCCCAGCAGCAGCAAAGCCCCACAAGCTCCCGAGGGTTTCCTCCCCTCTGGATCCTCCTGCCTGTGGGAGAATTTCCTCCTGCTCTGCCCAAACCCTCAGCAGATGCCGTGGCTCGCTGGCCACGGGCAAGGCAAGCCCTGCTTTGGCCTTGGGCCACTTCTCACAAGCCAAAGGCTTTTGTGCTTTCTCCTGCAGCATTGTGGCACTGCAGGGGAGCCCAAAGTGACACCACAGGAGTTCAGCCCTGAAAGAAAGGGAAACACCCAGCCTTGTTCTTGGCATTTTTAACATGGAGCTTCATCTGCATCCCCAGAACAATCTCCAAAACCACCTGAATCCCAAACCCCCAGAGGATGCTGATGGATTTTTGAAGACTAAGCAAAAGAGAGGTTACATTAAAAGTGTGGCCCAAACTCCCAAATTCAGTATGCCACAGAATCTCTTACACTTTCGAGAACATGAGCCAAGAAACCAGTGCTGGTCCAGTGGTGTAACACAGCACTGGCCATTTCCAAAGCTGTGAAGAAAGCTGAGTTAATGTGACCTGAATTTCACTGCTTTTTAATCAGCAACTCTTCAAGAGAACAGACAGTACAGGAGTAATGGGGGATTTTCCTTTTGTTCTGGAAAAGCTTCACTGCACATCCTCACACAGCACACAGGCAGATCCACAGGCACAGAAACTGGCTGAGCTAAGAGAACTGCCTTCTAAAAATAATTTGTTTTGTTCAGCAGTAGCTTTTGTCGTTATTCCTCTTTCTGTGGTTCTGCAGTTGGAGAGGAAGGATCATTTTTCCTCACAGATCTCTGCGTGTGTTCCAGCAGCTCGAGCCAGGCTCTGATTTTTCAGCCTGCTTTGGAACCAGAAGAGGCATTTACAGCCTGGGAGACATTAATGTCACTCGAATCAAACCTGCTTGAGACACTTTTATTGCCATGCTCTAAAGAAAAGATTCAAAACAAGAATTGTGGGGGAAGAAAATGGGGAAGAAAAATGCTGGAGCTGTTTCTCCCTGGCAGAAATAACCATTCTGCTCCTGCTGTTTGCAGCTGGAAAACCTGAACCGTTTGTTCCCAGCCCCCCTGGAGAGCTGCACACGGTGGGAATTCCTCCTGTGCCTCTCTCATCCAGCATCAGCACCTTCCCTGCTGCCCTGCAGGACCTGCACAGCTGCTGCTGCAGCATCCCAGCCCTGCACAGCTGCACAGGACCTGCACAGCTGCACCACAACCTGCACAGCTGCACCAGGACCTGCACCAGGACCTGCACCAGGACCTGCACAGCTGCTGCTGCAGCATCCCAGCCCTGCACAGCTGCACAGGACCTGCACAGCTGCACCAGGACCTGCACAGCTGCACCAGGACCTGCACCAGGACCTGCACAGCTGCTGCTGCAGCATCCCAGCCCTGCACAGCTGCACCACAACCTGCACAGCTGCACCAGGACCTGCACAGGAGCTGCACCAGGACCTGCACCAGGACCTGCACCAGGACCTGCACAGCTGCTGCTGCAGCATCCCAGCCCTGCACAGCTGCACAGGAGCTGCACAGGAGCTGCACAGGAGCTGCAGACAGCTCCCTCCTCCTGCCCCACAGCTCTCAGGGAACCACCAAGGCTGGGGAAGGACAGACTGATGGAACCCAGACGGACAAACCAGCACCAAGCCCAGAGGACTCCTCGTGAGGCACAGAGCACAGCTGCCAGCTTGGCCCTGGAAAATGCTCACAAACACAGCATTACAGGGCTTCTGGAGCTTCTGATTTCACCAGCACTTTGCAACTGTGGAGCCTTTTCCTTTTCCATACATTTAATTTTTGTACCACGTGTCCACAGAGCGTTCCCAAAAATCACATTTACTTTTTGCAATACACAAGAAAATTACTCCACTCTAAATACATTTTCAGACAATTCAGAATGTTCATTAAATTACTATTCAAGCTGAAACTGTTGTTTTGAATTTTCACAAAATAAAAATTGGAAAAAAACATCTGATCATCTCCAAAGCCATCCTCATAATTCAGTACTGACCCCTGTACATCTCTTACTTCAAATAAATTAAAGTGTATAAATCTGAATCTGCAAATCAAATCTGGCTCTGGACTCAAACACCAGCAAATTTCACTAAATATATTGCAAATTTCAGTGACTAAAACACTTCTTTTGATTTATTTTTTTTTTTAATTTTTAGCTCTAACTCCTCCTTCTCAGAAGAATTCACAGAACACTCTGCCATTACCACATCCATGCTTTCTGTGACAGGAAAAAAACCTGTTCTTCACCCCAAAACCACTTCATGGCTAAAGCATGGATGACTCTCCTGAGCACCCAAGACAGACAAGATTCCTGAGTGGCTTCAAATGTTTTTATTGACCTGAGGGAAAAGGGTTTCACCCTGTAACAGGAGGTGAAATATCTAAATCAGCACATCTAAGGTGGTGCTCAGCCCCTCCACTGATTTATCACGGATTTCCCAGTGCCTCCCTGGCTGCTCTTCCCAGGTTACTGAATGTGCTGTTACCTTCCCCAAAGGCAGAGATTTCCCACTCACACTCCAGGGCTTGTCTTGCTTTTAAGATTAATTATATGGTAATGTGCTAAAAATGCTGCTGCAGGGGAGGACTGCAGCCTTATTCATTCTATAGATAAGGACACAGTCCTATTTCAGGAATATTTCCAGCATCTGAGCAGTTGGGATCTTGCACAGGGTAGGGCCCAGCTCAGCTGCCAATCTAAACTGGTTCATGTGACAAGAAGATGCACTCACAGCAAGGATCCGAGAAATAGAACTGAAATTAAAACCCAAAACTGAAGTCAAAAAGCCCCAAAAGCCTCCAGCCTCCAGCTGCTGACACAGCAGCAAAGGGAAATGGGCGGGGAACCCACAGCAATTCTCTGTATTGGAGATGTTTGGTGAAAGTGGATTTTCCCCCTGCGTTTTCTGCCAAGGGGAAACACAAACTGAGCTGCCTGCAAACAGCTACTGAA
>NC_031784.1:461954-463434 GCF_001522545.3 Parus major | reverse complement strand
CAGGCATTGTGCCCCTTCCTCCTCCTCCAGCTGCATCCCCAAAGTCACTGGACAGCAGGAATAGCAGGATTAGCAGGGAAATACAGGCCAGAGTGTGCCAAACATCCTCCCTTGTCTCATAAATCACTGTGCCAATGGAGAAAAGTGCTGATAAAAGCAGACAGAGGGTTTTAGCACAGAAATTCTGATTTTAGCTGCATTCAGAACTGTCCCCACCGTGGGCAGCACACAGAGCTCCTTCTCCAGTAGCACAGCTGAGGATGGAAACAGGGAGGAAAACTTTGACATCACAGCTGAGATGCAATTAGCTCAGAACTGAGCCTTTGGATTGGTAAAATTCTGAAATTTAAAAGATCTTGTTCGCCTTTAAAAATGAAATCAATCTGTGTTTTCTACTAGAAACCAACTGATGGAGTAGTACCAGCCTAAGTGCTGAAACAGAAAATGTCATGCCAGAAATAAGGGTATAAAAAACTGTTCTCTTGAGCTTTCAAAGCCAGATTTTAATGGTCTCAAAGGCCATTTCAAAAATATGAATAAACTTCTCACATGGGGTATTTAGCCAGGCTGAAATACTCCAAACAAAGTCTCTGAAAATTATCATTGGCTGTCAAAAATCCTGGTGAGAACTCCTAGAAGGGCTTTGAAGACCACACCAGCCCAGCAGCTCACCATAACACCCTGCTCCATCTTCCCTGCGAGGGTCATGGATCACCCCGATGCCTCCCATTCTGGCACCCAGGGACATTTAAATCACCTCTGCCACGGCACCATCTCCTTTTCACCCTGCCTGCTTTCCTTCCCCTCTGAAGCCGCTCAGAAGGTGATTGTTGATCCCCTCAGCAGCTGCAGAAAGCAGCGGTGCTCCCGAGGGAAGCAGAGCAGCCGTTCCCAGGAGCTGCCCACGAGCTTCCTCTCACAGCTGCTCCCTCTCCTCTGCCACCAAGGGCAGGTGCTGGGCTGGCTGTGCTCGGTCCCAGCTGGGCTGGCAGGGCTGGCACGGCTGCTCCAGCTGTGCCAGGTGCTCCAGCTGTTCCAGGTGCTCCAGCTGTTCCAGGTGTTTCGGCTGCTCTGGCTGCTCCAGCTGTTCCAGGTGCTCCAGGTGTTCCAGGTGTTCCAGGTGTTCCAGGTGCTCCAGCTGTGCCAGGTGCTCCAGCTGTTCCAGGTGCTCCAGGTGTTCCAGCTGTTCCAGGTGCTCCAGGTGTTCCAGCTGTTCCAGGTGTTTCGGCTGCTCTGGCTGCTCCAGGTGTTCCAGGTGCTCCAGCTGTTCCAGCTGTTCCAGCTGTTCCAGGTGTTCCAGCTGTTCCAGGTGTTTCGGCTGCTCTGGCTGCTCCAGGTGTTCCAGGTGTTCCAGCTGTTCCAGGTGCTCCAGGTGTTCTGGCTCTTCCAGCTGTTCCAGCTGTTCCAGCTGTTCCAGCTGTTCACCTCCCGCCAGTGCTGGCCCCTCCGGAGCCCCAGCAGCCGCACCCCTGACACCTCC
>NC_031784.1:456796-461680 GCF_001522545.3 Parus major | reverse complement strand
TGGTGTGTTAACCCTTTCCTGCACTCACAGCAGCCTGGCTTCCTTCTCCTCCTCCAGCACAGCACTCCCAGGGTTCCAGGGCTGCTCTGCTGCCACACGGGAATTGTTTTGATTTTTAAAATCTCACATCCCACCACAACAGGAAGCTGCATTCAAACCGCAGCTTTTTCTGGACATTCAGCTGAATTTTTAACCTGCCAGCTATTTAAACACAATTTACACTCTCACATAAAGTTACTCCGTGCTGGATTCCTTTCGGCATCAGACAGTGGTAGGCTCAGCTCCTCACTTTGTGCATTCAGAAGAGAATTTAACAGCTCAATCAGGATCTTTGCACTGGATCCCTGCCCAGGGGAGCTGCTGGGAGCAGGCACCAGCAGAGCCCACCCCCATCTCAAGTGGGAAGCCAGGCTGCAACCCTCGAAATGCCACGGCACAAAAAAAGCCTGCTTGTCCCAATTTCTTCGTGTTATTTTGGTATACTTCAGGAAAAAACCCAACAACACATAACTCAGTAATTATAACCTTTCAAAAGTGTTTTCCTCTCCCCCAAACTGCTAAAATCTGGCAGAGCTGCAGCCAAAGTTCTAATAGAACTATTTTTAGCTTTTGTCATGCAGGGAGTATCATGAAGTCGGTCTCATCCTTCTATTAATGCAGATGTATTTAAGCAGTCAGGACAGGAAGGTTTAGAACATGCTGACTGTTTGTTTGTGTGGAGGCCAGCCCTGGTGTCTGTGCTGATGTGTGCACACCACAGACAGGCTGTGAACACCTTCATTGGAAGTGGCAGCTCCATGAAGGGATGGCCACCTGCAGATTTCATTGCCACATTTAGATATTTCACTAACTCCCACACTCAACAACCTTTCCATTCATGCTGGTTTTGCTCTCTGGATGTTATTTTGACCTTTATCTGCCCCAGAGTGTGCAGCAGTGTCCCCTCTGAGATGTGACCAGGCCTGGAGAGCTGTGCCAGCACCTGCCAACGCCTCACCTGGAAAGCTGAACTACATTTAAGAATGAAGACCATTTTTAATGGCACACAAGTCAGCAATTAGAGGAGAATGTGCTCACACGGCCATAAACAAACAAATGGCATTTAAAAAAACCAGAATTCAGTCAGCCAGAACCGTGCAAGGAGAGCCCTGGGCTGGGTCACGGGCACAGAACCACAGCAGAGCCTCGTGGGCAGAACCTGGGAGGGTTTCAATGACTGCTGGGAGCCCAAAACCCTCCTCAGAGCTCCCTGGCAGGGCAGGGGAATCCTGCCTGCCCTCAGCAGCCAGCTCCTGGAGAGATAATGGCTCATCCCATCCCAGCTCCAGCCCTGTTTCCCCATCCCAGTAACTCTCCATCAACCCCATTATCCTGGGATTATTGCAAAAGATCAAATCCCATTCAAATGCATCTTCCAGTTATCTGTACAAATATGGGTTAGCTCTAGAACTGCATTTTATCTTCTGTTAACTGCAATGTTACAGCAGAATGTTTGAAGTGTTTGCACTCATCTTCTCTGTGTGCCTGTGCCACTTCGATTCTGGGGCTTTACCTGTGGGGAATGAACTGCAAATCTCCATGGCAACGACACCAAACATCATCTGCTGCTTGAGCAGGAACCAGGGAGCTTCAGAACACGTTCATGAGGGGCCTTAGAGCGTGTCATGAACAGAGCTCACAACATCCTCTGGACTCTGAACACCACTCAGAGCAAGAGTTAAACTCTGTCTGCCTTGCTGGAATGAATAGTCTCAGACACATCTTTGGGAACTCAAGCCAAGATGCTTTTGGCTCCATAAAAGCATCTTTAAAATGTGCTGCTGATTATTTATATAGCTCATTATCTGCTTGCTGTGCTGTGACTCCTTCCCCTGGTCCACCCACTGCCTCTCAGGTAAAAGCTTTGGATGTGTCTGGAGCCCCTGAGAAAGGAAAACATTTCCCAGTGCAGCCACCTGGGAGGAAATGTCAATGGAAGCCAGCGAGGAGATCTCACCACCTTTAGATTTGGGAGACAACTTTTCCTTCAAACACAGAAAATCAACATTTCTGCACAGGATGGACTCAGAGGAGCAGCAAACAAACAATCTCCTCTCCTCTCTTCCCAACACCCAAAGCCAAACCAAAGCTTTTGCTTTGCAACACTTGGTGTCTCCTGAAGGCAGCAATTATTTGTGGGAAGGAAATCAGGGTGAAATCCCCACTGGCCCCAGGCTGGGTTTCTGGCAGGGTGCTGGGTCTGGCTCTGCAAACATCACCCTCCCTCCCCAAACTGAGGCATTAAAACATTGACACCTCTTCTTTCTTACCAGAAATGTCTTTCAGCAGACCTTAACATTCAGTTCACGTCACTGCTATGTAATTATTCTTTTCACAAGCAGAGATGCAAAGAAGGTATTAACAGCCTTCAAAATATCACATTTATGCACTTTTCTCTTGTCATATTAAATATAATTACTTCTGATGCAATCAAACTCATATCCTTCAAATGGATAAATCCAGCACCAAATTTAGAACCTCCAGCTTCAAACATCAGGCCCTTAAAGCAGAGTTTTAAGCCTTTACTTTCAGGTCAGTGAGGTACAAAGAACAACAGTGAGAATACAAAGTTTAAAAATGGTATTTTTAAATGAACTTCCTTTAAATTATTCTGTTAGCAACTGTTTGCAAAGTGTTTTGAAGGTGACAGGTGAGATATGAACCACATCTCATAACCCAGCACCAGGAGCTGGGGACCACACAAATCACCAAGCCTTCTAAAAGTTTCTTCTCTAAATTCAAAAGGTGCCTGAAAATCAGAACATGTGCAAGCACGCAGAAATCCAAGCAGAAACCCTCTGCTGGTACCCAGAGCCAAGGCCAGGAGGGATGCACCAACCCAGGGATGTGCTGATTAAAGCACAGACTGTGCACAGGACCCTGCACTTTGCATTCCTGCATGCAGAACTCAGCACTGGCAGGATTTCTGTCACATTTCTGCCTTTTGAACTCTCATCTCAGGCTCAGGCTGCATCACAAGCCCACAGCTTTCCTGCAGTGCTGCCCTGGAGTTTAGGAACAGGTACAGAGAACCTGCCTTGAGGAGGGTGGGGTAAAACCCTCCCGAAACCTCCCCCTCACACATCCCCACCCCTCTGGTACCCTGCCCATGCAAACAACAAAAGCCAGAACCAAAGCTGCAGCTTGGATTGCAAAGGAAAACTTCCCTTCAAATGTTGCCACAAAACTGTAAAAACAAAGCCAGGACTCACTAAAAGCTGCCAGAGATGAAGCCTCGGGTTTAAGGTGGTGACATGAGACTGGGAAATCTGGCTCTCTTCTATAAACCAGGTCTGATCAAATATTTTCTGTGGAGCTGCAGGCTGCAGACATGCTGGATCATTTCCAAACTGCACAGGATAAAACAGAACCAGTCAGTGGCCAGTTTGTTACAAGGCTGTTTGCTCCTGCTCTCCCCTTGCAGCATTTCCCCAGCATCATCTTCCCTGCACTGCCCCAAGAGCTGCAGGAAACTGAAGTCAATCATCCATTACACACAATCAACTGCACTCTAAATCAATGGATTCAGCCCTGATGAATAAATGTTTTTGTCATGGAAGGCAACAAGACTGAAACCCTACTCCAAAATAAGCCTTAAATGGTATCATCACTGGAACGCTGAAAGAAAATCATTTCAGAGGACAAATGAGTGAAAATCAGTCTCAATATCTTCTCTAAGAAATGTAAGGACATAGAAGGAAGCAGAAAAATTCTGCCCAATATTTCTCACTACAGCCTGCAAGTTTGCCAGAATCTCTCTTTACAGCAACAACAAAGGTTAATACAAGGCACCATTAGAAATCCTGGAGGGTTTTGCTGTCTCACCCACTCAGCTCACAGTGCTCCTTAGCTTAACAGGGATCTTTAAATTTGGTATTTCAAATCTTTTTGGATGGAATCAGTGAAGACAACTTTCTCAAATTCCTTTTCAGAAAGGTTTGGGAACAACCCCCTCAAATCCACTACATTTTCATGCCAATATCCTTTGAAGTCCACATGTTTCTGAGAAAGGATCCTCAGCTTGGGATGGCTCAAATCTACTTAATTCTCTGCTAAGCATTTTTTGTTCTGGCCAGCAATCAAGCAGCATTTGCAGAGTGAGTCAGTGGAGAGGGTGAATCACTGAGAGACGAAATGCAGACTCTGGGTAAGAACTCCCCCAGATCTCTGGGAGGATCCCAGCTGGTGACAGCTCCACAGCCCAGGGAAGATCCAGGACAGCTCTTCCTCCCTCGGCCAGAAGCAGCTTCCCTTCCTCACGTCAATTCCATGCCACCCACAGCGTTCTAAGCCTCTTCCTCAAGAACCACAAAAACTGGGGGAAAGTTCCTCAGACACAGAGGGACCTTTGCAGTGAATTTCTGGGAGAACTTTTGCTCTGTCCTCGCTTTCCCACCGAGTCCTCACAGCTCCATCCTCACATCCCTCTTGTTGCGAGATCCAGGTCAGGATAACCAAGTGCAAAGTGCTTAGAGCTATTGGAAGGGCAGGTCTAGGAGCAGATTGTGCTGCAGCTGGGGCTCTGAAGCAGTGAGGCATCTGCCCATCATGTTTGATTTGGGTTGCAGTTCTCTAACTAGAAAATAAAAAACCTGAGTAGAAAGACCTGCTAATTAAGCTCAGCCAATAAAATTCTGGCGAGCCCCCACCTTTGCAGAGGTGGCTTCACTGGAGGGGCAGGAGGGAGCTCAGCAGGGCTGGGGGCAGCCCCCAGAGCATCCCCAGAGCATCCCCAGAACATCCCCAGAATCTTCCCAGAGCCATCCCCAGAGCATCCCCAGAGCATCCCCAGAGCATCCCCAGAACATTCCCAGAGCATTCCCAGAACATTCCCAGAGCCATCCC
>NC_031784.1:448080-455780 GCF_001522545.3 Parus major | reverse complement strand
CAGTGTCCTCCTGCAGCTCCCCCTTGCCCGGGGGCCTGGGCTGGCCAGGGGTCCCAGCCATCCCCAGCAGCATCTCACAGCTCCTGCCCCGTTCCCCAGCTGCACACAGCTCCCTCCACACCCTGATTCTGTCCATGAACCCAGATCAGCTGCTGGACCCCAAACCTGCCCCACTGATCCCCTCGTCCCTGCACCAAGGGAGCACAACACGCTCTGGGACCCGGATTGTGCTAAAACCATCCTGGAACAGAGCAGGGGAGACCATGATAACCATGAATCAGTCCTTCCAAAGACTTGATTTTCTCCCTGAAATGGAATTCTAAAAATACCTTTGGACAGTGTCCCTCACACACAAAACGAGGCACCCTGTGTGCACCAGCTGAATATCAGAGGTCACAGTCAAACAGATTGCACGGAGTTAATGACAGATACTTCCACCCAGACCCCCCATTGCCACCTATTTTTAAATGCCTTTACTTACATAATGCTTGGTGTCTTCATCAGCACAAATCTAATTCCGATGGCAGCATCAAGTGGGACATGGGAAATGGCTCAGAAAAGGATGGAACCTCTCAGGTCTGCTGGGCTTGGGCCTGCAGCTCACAGCTTTTATTTATTCATGACTTTCCTGAGCAGAGCCGGTGGCTGCTGAGCAGGATCGTAATTCAATCCTCCCTGGAACCTGTCTGACTCATTAAGGTGCAGCCTGGCTGCTAAAGAACTCTGGTGACAGAGCCTTTTGCTGGGGAAAGATCTATTTTGAGAAGGCACTTCATGCACTGCAAGTTCTCCACGTTTGGTTTTGAGGGATGGCATGGCCTGTTAAAGACACAAACAAATGCACTGAAGCACATCCAGAGCACGGATTGCTCTGCTGCAAGGGATGCTTGATGGGCACAGGCCTTGGAAATGCAAATTCACAGCTGCAGTTTGGTGCTCAAGCACAGGATTTGCAATCGAGGAGTTGTTTTGCTGAGAGTTGTTCCACTCCTGTGGAATTCCAGCCTTCCCTTAGGGCTCTCTGGGTATAAAAGATAAAGAGGTCCCTGCAGTCTCACAAATGTACAGCTCTGGTATCTGCAGTCTCTATAAATGCAGGTAAAAATCCTGCCAGAGCCAAAACCTTCTGGTTATAGAGTTTATATAGAGTTCTGATTATAGATTATAGAGTTACCCCTTAGAGTTTTCACTGGGGGAAGTTCCAGGTCAGAGGAGCAGCAAGAGGAGCTGACCCTTCCCCGAGATCACTGCAGCTCCCAGGAGGAGAGTTTGCTGAAGAACTGCAAAGCCTTTCCAGGAAAATCCCTGCCAGGAGCTGCAGTGCCAGGCTGAGGGTGCCCTGCAGGACACAAAGCACACAGGAGCCAAACCAGCCTGCTTGGAACATCCACACATCTGAAAGATGCTGTCACTGCCTTCTCTGGTCTCTAACTGCACATCAGAAACAGCTCAGGGATTAACTTTGGTCCTAAGCTGGAAATGGTGATCAGGAGCCAGGTTACACACGGGACAGGAACATTCAGCATGGAAGGAAAATGTCAACAATTGTAAGTTAGATCACTCCACTGAAGCAATTCTTAAATGTGGAGCTTGTAATGTAAGATACTTCAGTAAATCCTTCACAAAACACATTTTAATCTTCCCTCTCCAATTGAAAGGATTTTCCTGACCTCCCTCTGCTTTTAATGTGTCTTTTTCCTTTTGCCTCTCTGTGAGTATAAATATTCAGCATTAGTGAAATAATCAGCACTGTTACAATGTGTAGTAGCTCTGCACCGTGTGGGTGTTTGCAGAGAAAGACATATTTAATTCTAACCAAGCTGATCTGTTTTATTTACTGTCTACAATCAATTTATTACAACTTATTTCTGCCCTAGTAAGTACAGGAAGGTAAGAGTAAGACAAGCCTTGGATTGGGAGCACAGTTCATTTTTAGGTGAAGACACTACAGGTTCATCTCCTGCACTGTGCCAGGCTCAGCCAAGGGGGTGGCACCACTCAGTACCCACAGCACAGAAAAATCCTGCACCTCCCGGATCCCCACACCCTCCCAGGGGGGATTTGTGGAGAATTTCTCCCCAGCAGCTCCCGGGGAGCCTCTGCTAAAAGATGAAATAAAAGCTGTGCAGCTGATTCTGCTGGAGCACGCAGGATGTTTGGGTTGGTGGTTCAGATGTTTTGGGTTCAGGTGTTTCAAACCTTGCCCTGGACCCTGTCACAGCTGAGAGCACGGAATTACCCTGATGCTGTTTGTCCTGCAGTTTGAGAGCTTCGTGGTGTGTTAAACAATCACCACTTCTGTACCATTACACCACATCTCAAAGGCACAAAACAAATTCATTAGTGAGCTCGTGCCACCTCGTCCTTAATCTCATTAGCAAAGACTAATGGCTACAGAATCAATTATTTCATACAGATTACTGCCTCAACACCATCAGCCTTTACATCACTCACTCTGAATTTTCAATTCCATTGTCATTTCCTCCACCAGTTTAATTACAACCCTTAATTAAGCCCCTTCTTTAATCAACTTTATAGCTGTGTCCATTCATTTGTGGCTGCATATAAAACAAGGAACAAAACCAAACTATCCCAGGACTATGGGGCCAGCAGCAGAGCTTTCCCAGGATTTGTCTGACCCAGCCTGTGCTCCAGGAACTGCAGGAATTCCTTCCTGTGGAAAACCCACAGAAAGCTCAGAACAAATACAAAGAAACATTTCTAGCTAAGGTTGACAATTCCATTTGGCAGTTTCCATTTGGCAGTTCCTGCCAATGCAGTGGATTTGAGATGGAGTGGACACACCTCATTGTTTCTTGTCAGTTCAGGTTCTGGGGGGATGCAGCTGCTGCATTTTCCAGAACAGATCACTTCACTTCCAAAGCAGTAATTGAGATTTTCCAGCTTCCCTCCCCACTATCATAAACAGTTTGTATTTCTTTCCAATGCAGTGTGGGAGTAACAAGTTTCTCCACTGGTCTAGCACATTTCTACTTTTCCTTTCTTTGCCTGATCTTTTTTTTTTTTTCACAATGGTAAAAAAAATTCTTTTTCAAGTAATTTCCCAATAAAGAGCCCAATTGTTTGGTTTTTTTTTTACTTCAATTCTATCTTTCATACTCTCATGCATAACTGATAGAACTGCCCAGTGACTTTTCTTTAAGATCCACCAGAATAAATGCACCAAAGGGAAATGAGCAGCAAAAATGAGAAAAGCCACCACCTTCTCTGTATGCAAATTTCTTCTCTTAAATACAAAAAGTGAGACCATGGGAATCCTATTTCAGTGAGCAAATTAACAAAAGGTCAGAAAGTTTGATCTTTGTCGCCAGTGTCCTCTGTCTGAAAGCTGAGCTGCCATTTAAATATTTATTGGGGAGAGCAGCAGTTGCAGGCTGAGAGCTGTGAGAGAGCTCTGTATGCACAAAAGAGGAAACTGAAAATATTCATGACATGGGAGATGTTCCACCCAAGGAAAATCTGGGTGAAGGAAAGGAGCACTAACCTGGAATCTTGGTGATTTATGAATCCAGACACATGGAGGTGTCCTAAAGCCTTTTAATTTTGGGGTCTGTTCTGGGACTCAAACACAGGAGAGAAGCTCAGACTTTACCAGCCACTGAAAACTGATAAAAAAGTGATTCCAAATGCTGACAGGACCACAGGCAGTACACAGAACCAGACTTCATTGTTATGAATATTTTTAAATGAAATAAACAAAGGAGGAGAAGCAGCTGCAGAGACATCAAAGTGGAGAGAGCAAAGAAAGGTGTTCAGAGCCTGCATCTGTTACCTGGGCTTGAGAGTCCAGGGGAGGGGCCTTGCTACATAATCCTGCCTGCTTTTAGTGCCTTTAATGAAGTTTGTACCTCTCCCTGCAGTTTGATATCCAGTTTATTGCAGTTTCTGCTCAAGTCATTGCAGTTGGCACCACGGGAAGGCTCAGAGATTTCCCAGCCAGCTCTTCCTACACAAACCCCAGACAATACAGATGGACCTGTTCTCCCTCCAGGCCCAAATGTGTTTTCACACACGGGGAATGTTCCCATTTTGGCTCTCAGGAGTTTCCCCCCAGTCCCAGGGAGCCCCAGCCCTGCTGAGGATGAGGCTCTGCAAAGCCCAAAGGGCAGCACAGCAAACTCTCAGGAGAGATCATCTCCTGAGACAAAAATCCTTAAACAACTTCCTTGCAACAGCCTGGCTGCTTGAGAGGGAAGCACTTACGAGATAAATAACAGCAAAACTCTATTAAAAATACACACAGTGAGCTTGACAGGAATTCTCCTCAGCCATCAGGAGAGGATGAGTATTTGCCTTTCCAGAAAAGATAATTACCTGCAGGGTCCCTGCCTAATTATCCCATGGCACTGGGAGTTTTGAAAGCAAGCTGTCATTGGAAAATGGAAAGTGGGCTCCAAAAGAAGGAATCACAACTTTTGTTAAACGATTTTTGGAAGCTTGTACCAAAACGTGCTCCTTGCTTAGACAAGGCACCATCCCAAAGTACTCCACTGATGACACCTGGTGGAGTTGTCAGCTCTCTGAACACGTTTCAGACTGAGGCAAGCAGGGACCAAACTGCAGGACTCTGGACTTGTGCTGTGGATTAATCTGGTGTTTTTACCACTGTGTTCTGTCACTCTTCATTGCAGCTCCCATCCCTGCCAGCTGTGCCACTTGTCAGACACAAACCCCGGCCCCATCTGAGCCTCCAGCATCCTCAGAGCTCCTGTGGTGAGCTCAGAGGTTCTGTCCCTCTGCTGAGATGGGAACATCAACATCAGTGCAGGGTGCAGCTCAGAACTCAGCATTCCACACTGCCTCCACCCTGCTGAGGGAACCCCAGCTCCCTGGGCTCCTCACTGCCCTTTCCAAGGAAAGAACATCCTCCAGTGTCACTGCTGTGCCCTGCAGTGCAGATGGGCAGACAGAAAACACCTCACAAGAGCTGGGTAACAGCTGCTTAGAAAAGTGACCTGAACTTTCCTAGAGGCTGGCAACCTGAACCTGCTGATTCCAGCTAAAACAAAACCCCATTTCCTTCTGAGCCTGAGCTCTGGTGACAGACACAAACCTCACCCTTGAAATGCAGACACCTTTTCTGGCCTGGTTGTTGCCTTTAACAATCCTGCTTCCCCCAGCACTTTGGTCCTTCAGTGGAACTGCTCCGGTGGCTCTCAGCTCTTCCATAGGATCAAGAGCAAATGAGCAAGGTGTGTTTATCATCAGACAAAAAAATCCTTCTTTCTCTGTTCAAACAGCCTTCCAACATCAGCCAGACTGAACAATTCCCACCACGGCAGCAGAGGGGAAAGAAACCCTACTGAAAATGCAGAGTTCGGCTTGTGGCTAATTACACAGATGGAGCTTTGGGTGAATGGTGATCTTGATTGTGAATGGGAAGATTGTTGATTCCATTTTTTAATAAATAAATTTAAAAATTAGAGCTCACTTGTCCCTTGCAGCTCAAAGTAAGAAAGAACAATGGGCAGTCCTGGAGGCTGTCCAGGCATGCAATCCCAGCCCTGGAACAGAAACATCCAGAGTCTGCACCACCAGAATGATAAAATGAATGCAGACAGTTGGCAAGAAAAAATCCCTGATAAGCAATAAAATGCTCACACCAACCAATGGAAATCACTGCAGAAAAACTCTGATTTCCTTGGATTTGATAAGTGAATTACTTCCTTCCAAGTGAAGGAACAAAAGTCAGCTAAGGACTGGGCTTTTCTTTTTCTAATTGGACAATAAAATCTTCAGCAGTTATATGAACCTATAAACTATTAAACTACTTTTCCACAGCTTTCCACACTTTCCTCTGCCTGAGGTCACCAGGGCTGTGTGCTCCCTCCCTTTGAAGCAGCCACTGCACACAAACCCTTCCTCCATCAGTGAAACTCCTCACAAAACCCAGCCCTGCTGGGAGCTCCCCTGAGCAACTCCAGCTTGCAAAATCCTCCTCTCCCCTCTCACACCCTGCCCTTCATTCTCCTCTTCCCTGCAGCCAATATCACATTGTCCTGCCCTTTCACTTTAAAAATCTCCATCTCTCTGATTTTCATCGTGGCTTTGCTGTAGCTGGCACCAATTCTCCAAAGCACTGCAGTCTTCAGGGTTCCCATATTTTTAGCTGCTGTGCCAAATTGCTGTGAATTTAATTAGTTAAACACCTATCTGCAGAAATCCATGCTAAATTCAGAGTGAGAGTCTGCTGTCAAAAGTTTTTATGATAAATTCAAGGCAACTTTGGTACCTTCTGGGCAGGAAGCTCTGATGCAAATGACTCATGATGCTGTGTTAATCTGAAAACCACTTCTAGCTGGAAGTCTCAAAAAGCAGAGCATCACAGAATGTGCCAATAAATCCTGTGGCCAAAGACACAATTCCTGGGACAAACACAAATCTGACTAGATGGAAAAATTAATAATAATTTATTTATTACTCTTTAATGTTCTGATACAAAATTTACAAGGACAAACTAAGATAAAGAGGCGAGAGACCCATCTATACCACTGAGAATTTCTCTCATAAAGTGTAAGTATGAAATAATTTACCTAATTTACAAATTAGAAAGAGGTTTTTGAGCATAAGGCTGGCTGCTTTGTGTTTTTATTGATGCTGTGGAGAGCTGGGGTGGGGAATGCCCCCGTGCTCACAGCACTCTGCACACACTGCAGGGAAGCTGAGCATTGACCCCCAGCTCCAGCCTGGAAAAACCTCCTGGCTGACAAAAGAAACCTTATTGAGCACCAGATAGCTTCTAGAATATTCTTTTTAATGGGAAATTTCACAACATCTCATATGTTAACAGGGACTTCACGTTCAGGTTTCAGAGGAGTACAGGGGATGTGCACAGGGCAAAGCTGTCACAGCTACAGCCCCATCCAGCAGAGCTTTGAAATCCCCATTTCCAGCACCATGTATGCATCCTGCATCCCCCTGCAGGAGCTCCACACCAGCAAACAATGCCTGCCTTTTCCATGGGGCTGCTGACTTTTATTTAAATGAATTGTGGATCAGCCAGACCAGTTTTTCTTTCATTTCACACATGTAACTAATATATTTCTTACTGGAATTATCCCACAGTGATACTACCACAAGTCTGAGGAGAATCAGGCCTTTAAGCCCTAAGTATTATCAACATAAAATGTAAATCCTTTAAAAAGGATTTGAGGTGGCTTTTCATGAGAAGATGACAGTCAGGAGAACGTCTGACTGCCCCTGCCATAAACAACAGGACAAGAGCTGAAGATTGCTGTCTGTCAAGAGATCTGGAAGCGAAGCCAGAGCTCCCCGAGAGCAGCTGGTGCCTCTCCACAGCCCTGGCATCCCCTCCTGGCACAGCAAAAGCATCCCTTGGGCAGGAGCAGCAGCTGCCCTGGGCAGGCAGAGCTGGGCCAGGGGCTCCTGAGCCCCCCAGGACACGGCAGCGCTGCCCTGGGCTCTGCAGAGGGGCCTTGCCCTGTGCCCTGAGCTCTGCACTGCCCTGTGCCCTGCCCTGTGCCCTGAGCCCTGGGCCCTGAGCTCTGCCCTGTGCTGTGCACTGTCCTCTGCCCTGAGCCCTGTGCCCTGTCCTTTGCCCTGTGCCCTGCCCCAGGCCCTGCCCTGTGCCCTGCCGGCAGCCACAGGTGATGCCCAGGGAAACGGAGCTGCCAAAGCAGAAACTGAACCTGCAGAATGCACACTGTGCCCGTGCCAGG
>NC_031784.1:445827-447126 GCF_001522545.3 Parus major | reverse complement strand
CCCTCTCACCTTCCACAGAGCACATTCCATCTCTGCAGGAAAGCTGTTAGCACAAATATTGCAATGCATCCTTCCAATTGAAAATAAACCAAAAAACCCCACCCCAGCACATCTCCTGAAAGTCTTTACCTTGCACATTCTGCTGGCAGGCTTAGATAAGCACACTAGAGGGAAACTAAGAGAGCTCCAGACGGGAAAGGTTAATATTGCTGTGGTGTGGCTTGGTTTTGCACAGTGATTAGGCTCCCTGCCAGCCTGATTCCTCCAATGTTTTAACTATCTGCAGCTGAGTGATTACATTAATAAACTTCCAGAGCAGACAGCACGCTGAATTCAAGGCACTGTTCATGTAGGAAGAGAATGGATGTCTTTAAAAACACTCTCTCTTCTAAACTCTAGGGGAAAAAAAAAGGCAAACCCTGGCCTGATTTTCTCTGAAAGAATCCTTCCTCAGAAACCTCCAGCAACCTCTTGATTCTCAGCAGGATTTTTAGGACCAGAATTCCCTCTCAGCTGAAGAAAGGAATTTTTCTTTATTTTTAAGGTTGTAGCAGCAGATCTGAGGTTCCTGTGCATCACCCATCACAGGTCTGCATAACTCAGATCCCAGTCATAACATCCCCAGAAATTACACTTTGAAGACCTTAAGGTCAAAAGCAATCACCTGTTCTATCCAGGCTGAGAGGAAAAATCATCAGCGATGATTTATAACCAGAGAGGAACAGGTGAGACCTGACATCTCCAGGCCAGCTCCACCCCAAGAGCTCAGACAAAACCCCTAGTCTGTCTCACAAACAAATGATGGATTGGGGATGGGGAGGGAGTGAATCCAGCCATGGAGAGCACAAATAAGAATATTTTCACCTTTGGATAACTGGCAAAACGCTGGTGGCACAGGGGGAGAGCTCTCAGCAAGGCCATGAGTGTGCCAGTGTGTGTGAGCCAGCAGCAGAACCAGCACTCCTCATTTCATTTCCCTGCAGCAGAACCAGCACTCCTCATTTCATTTCCCTGCAGCAGGAACCAGCACTCCTCATTTCCCTGCAGCAGAACCAGCACTCCTCATTTCCTGCAGCAGGAACCAGCACTCCTCATTTCATTTCCTGCAGCAGAACCAGCACTCCTCATTTCATTTCCCTGCAGCAGAACCAGCACTCCTCATTTCATTTCCCTGCAGCAGAACCAGCACTCCTCATTTCATTTCCCTGCAGCAGGAGCAGCTCCCTGAGCATCCCCCGAGCCTGCCCTGAGCCCAGGCAGGACGGGACAGGAGGATGTGCAGAGCTTCACCTTCCTGCA
>NC_031784.1:433981-445540 GCF_001522545.3 Parus major | reverse complement strand
CAGCAGCTCCTCCAGCACAAAATCCTCTCTCATCGCTTCCCCTGCCAGGATCCAACTGCTGCATTTGGCTTTTCTGGCTGTTAACTCGTTTCTCATTTATGCAGCAGGAAATGACAGGACATGTTTTGTGTGCATTGTACAGAAACCTCCCCATCTCCTGCTGCTTTCCTCGGTGCAGCCGAGCTTTGGTGTGGGCAGCTCTGCCACTTTTGGTTCCCAGCTCTGCCACTGACTCACTGCAGAAATTTGGTGAAATTTGTGCCCTTCTGAACAAAATGGGGATCACAATCATTCTTACCTAGGAGATGTGCACAGAGACTTTGTTAATTAATGTCTGTAATTTGAAATCTCGAGATGAAAGGCAAAGTGAATCACGTGAATCCGTGAAACATAAAATAAAGCACGTATGGAATAATGCATTTACCACTTCTTTAATGCATTTAACACTTCTTAACCATTAATCCTGCTCTTGTAAAGGGCAAACTGCTGCCAGTGCATTGGAAACAGACCTGCAGAGAGAGAGCCAGGGGCCAATAAATCTGTGAACTCTCTGCCTGCAGACCTTCCTTCACCTCACCCAGGAGGAATGAGTTTAACAGCACCAGTACCTGCCACACTGCCTGGAGACAAACCTGCACAAAACAGCTCCATGGAAGGGAAACAAATGAGCCTGGTCTGTGTGTGCTGGATCATCTGCAGGCTGACCCCAGGGGCTGCTCTGTGCCCCTCCTGCAGCCGAGAGCAGCAGCCCACCCCAGGCCACAGAACACAAACCTGAAATAACACAAAGTGATGGCAAAATGTGCAGCAGCAGCAGCAGGGGGAGCTTACCCCAAACACAGCCATTTATTATCCTGAATTTCTGTTCTACCTTTGTGGAGAGAACCTGAGTGTGATCCCGACATTCTGCCTGACGCCCGTGCATGAGGGGCTCAGAGGGATTCTGGAGGCAGAACAAGTAATAACCCAGTGAATTTGGCCCCATGGGAATAACTATTCAAAATAAAATTCTGCTTTTCCCAAGAACACCTTTGGGAAAAACCTACAGAAGAATAGCAGAACTATTCACAAATATTATGGCAGTGAGAGACTGGGAGAAACCTTGGCCTTCCAGAGCAGATGTAGCTTTTACTTTACCCTGCACTGAAAAATATTCACTCACCTACACTGAGACAAGTACCAGAGGCACCATGTAAAGACTGCAAAAGTAAAAGGGTTTTTTTTTACATAAATAACATTAATGCAGCACTTGGAGAAAGGGTTCATTGAGAATTACTGCCTTCAGACAGAGAACAAGGCCAGGGAGCACTCAGACAAGGTAAAAACTGAAGCTGGCTTAGAGCTCAGCCAGACAGATGCTGTGGAAAAGTTTCACTGAAGATGAGCAGCTTTTGGCACTTCTGAACATTTCCATCACCCTGGCAATCTCTGGGTGTTTGAACTGGAGCACCAAGTCTGTGCTTGAGTCAGAATTAGTGATGAAATCAGACCTACCTTGTCATTTTGTCACTATTAGACAAGAAAGAATAAGCTCTTTTAGTGTTTCATGAGATAAGCTCCCCAGATTCCTGGTTTATTCATACAGCCCTTTCTTCTGGCTTGTTCCAGTTCCAACCCATCCTTCCTGAACACAAATCCTACACTGACACAAAAAGCCAGAGCTTTAAGATGTGTTTTAAGTATTCCACACTCTTTGTAAATGGTTTTAATTATTGCTGATGGAAATAATGGGGTTTGTTTCTCACACGTCTCTCCTGCCCTTCCAAATGTGCCTGGTAATTTGAAGATATGTGAGACACAGAGTGGACATTGTGATATTTCCCCTGAAGTATTTACCTGCTGGTTTTATTATTTATGTAATTGTGGTCTGTTATCAATCCAATAATGATGGATAGTGATAGCTGAACATTCCTGTGGGACTTCATCCCTAAAGCAGGTTTGATGGAAGGATAAAAATCCAGATGCATTTTTTCCCATGCACAGGAGGAGATTTACCACGTACCTGAATAACTTACACTGCACCAGCCCATGATGAAATAAACCCATTTCAGCCCTGAAGTTATTCCAGTAAATCAGAAATTCTGATAACAGGGATGCCATGGACCTTTAAAAGCACTGAGCTCACAGGCACACCTTATTCTGCCGAGCTAATGCCAGCAATTATACTTTTAATGAATGTAGCAGAGAACAAAAAACAAATAGTGCTGTATGCCTCAAATCTGCATTTTCCTGTCAGCCATGACTGCTATGAACATTCTGTGCTCCTGGCAACTCTTACACACCACGAACAAAGTCTCATTTTCAGCCTGGAGGCAGATGTGGTGTCAAGGACAGTCCCTTTTTGCTGACCTGGGAGCTGTGCTTTGGAGGGGGAGTAGCCCACAAATGCCAAGCCTGTAAAATCTAAATTGTCATGTACTACTGAGGACAAAGCCAGCAGCACAGACAAGGAATTAGTAAAACTAATTAGTAAAACTCGTCAGTGTTTAACAGAGCTCTTCTGAGCTCAGGTTTGCCAAATGATCTGGAGATGCAAGTGCAGACAGACAACAGTGGAATCCCTTTACCCACATGGGAAACAAATGGGTGCTACCTTTCCATTCACAGTGGTTTTTCCACTCCAGCTCCTCACTGGGTGTTTTTTAATCCTCTCCATTTCTTCCCTCCTTACCCCAAAGCCTGGGAAATCCTCCAGGACCTGACCTGAGCACCAGAAGAAGCTGAAGAGCTGAAGTGGGCAAACCAGGCTGCTGAAACCCCAGAGAGAACAGCAGTGGATACTCTGCTCCACACCCCTCTCCTGCTGTAAAAAACCTTCTTTCAAACAATAATTTCCAACTCACTACAGCCAGTTCCATCCACACATTACAGTGCAGAGCCCAGCTGCACTAGGGAACATTTCCTGTTAGCTACAGCAAATGAGAGTGAGAAAACATCCTTCTCAACAGCTGCATGGGCCCTTCAATGCTATTAAATAAAGTGATGCTAAAAAATCAACAAGGTGGTTTGATTAAATGTGCTGGCAGTTTTTTATGTAACAGAGTAAATGTTAGTTACACAAAGCACAATGGGGCAATGGAGGGGGAAGGCAGCACCTCTGAAAGGGATAAAATGCAGGGCAAGGAGAAGGAGAAGGTTTTTCCTTTGTGCTCCTCAATTTCTGCGTGCCTGTGCCGTGTCCAGCTGGATTTCTGTCTGGGAGGGCTCTGGGGATGCTCTGAGCTGGAGCCCAGCCCTGTTCTGGAGCTGGGATCGCTCCAGCTGGGCAGTGACACTTCCACGGGTGCTGTGCCACTGAAACCTGCCTGTTCCCTCCTGTACAGGGCACAGGAACTGCACTGCCAGCTGCTCCTGCTCTCTGCTCACAGCAATTCTCCCAAAAACAGCCACTGAAGGCACCTGAAGGTGCCACAGCCTGGGCTCAGCAGCTCAGTCACTGCCCGGCTCCTGAGCTCCCTCCACCATGGACAGCTCATCCTCCTCTCCTCTGCTGTTCTCTAAATTCTTCTGCCTTATTTTAAGACAAGCAAAGACTGTGTATTGACAAAACTTTTATCATTATGTTATATAAATATCAGCAGCTTGAAGCTTTATATGCTCTGTTTCCTTGTAACAGTATTTGCAGAAATTAAAGAGACATTTTTCCAAAGGGAAGTTGGGCTGCAAGCTGAGCACAAGGTTCAGGGTTTATGACAATTAGTAACTATCAACATCCAAGGTGGCAAACCTCTCAGCTGGGATGATGGCTGGGATCAATGTCCAGAGTGGCTGTGTGAAATGTCCCCTTTTGGGGCTCTGAGCAAAGCTGAGAGCTCCCATCCCTGCAGGGCTGAGCTGCAGTGGCTGGAGCCACCAGAGCTGTGCATGGTGTCACCCCAGGAGCAGCCTTGGCTCCCAGCTGTCCTGGTCCCTGTGCTCACACAGCGTCTGCACAAAGCTCACAAAACCCTCGCTGGCACTTCTGTCCTGCCCCAGCCTCAGCAAGAGCCCCCAGGCCCAGGAGACAGGGGAGGATCCCCCTGGCAGTGCAAGGATGGACCTGCTGCTGCTGCTGCTGCTGCTGCTGCTGCTGCTGCTGCTGCTGCTGCTGCAGGTTCTGCAGAGCTTCCCTTCCCTCCCTGGTGTCCCTGGTGTCCCTGGTGTCCCCAGTGTCCCTGGGGTCCCTGGTGTCCCTGGTGTCCCCAGTGTCCCTGGTGTCCCCAGTGTCCCCGGTGTCCCTGGTGTCCCCTCCCTGGGGTTCCTGGTGTCCCTGGTGTCCCCAGTGTCCCTGGTGTCCCTGGTGTCCCTGGTGTCCCCAGTGTCCCTGGGGTCCCTGGTGACAGCTCTGCCGTGCCTGTGGCACTCTCAGCACAGCAGCTGATCCTCCTCAGCCTCACCATCCCTGCCCTCACCAACAGAGCAGCCACGAGCTGCAGCTTTCCTCAGAAACACAAAACCACCGGCTGTAGCCACCTGCCCCACCAAAACCCCCAGACAACTGCAGAAAACTCCTTTACAGCTGCCTCTGTTCCCGTTCCAGTTCATCCAGGAGCCCCCAGCCACGGAGACACAGCAGCCTGAACTGTACTTAATCTTCAAATAAACCAGAGTTACTAAAGTCACAGGCAGTGTGTGGTAAATACATTTACACTGAAGATTTAAGACTGTTGGATGCAGACCCTTCCAGAGGGACATTTACAGTTCCAGGATACCCAACAGGCAGCCCTTGCCATGCACAAACTGACTGCAGCCACCCTGATTTATCACAGTAGTAATTTTTTTAAAGATTAATACATTTGCAGACTCATTACTATGAGTAGCACATGGGCAGTTAATTTAAAATGAAACAATAAAAATTGTAGAAGATCAATACTTCCCTCTCCCCCTTTCTTATACAACATTTAATTAAGAGAAGCAATACAATGGATAAATGTTAGACCAGGTTCTGCAAACAATACCCACAGATTTCCACTGACCCTGCTGAATGATCTTGGGCAAATAAACCTGAGGCACATTGAAAATTTCTGACCTGCAAAATGGACAGAATGATATCAAAGCACCGTTCTTAAGCTCTCAGTAAAGAGTTTTAAAGCAGACTAAGAGCTTCTCTAGACAAAACACAGGTTCACACAATTAGATTTCAATATGAGATTATAAACTTGTAAGTCTGATATCCTTTAAAAAAACCCAACACACAAAATTTCATCCAGCTCTTCGTCATTCCTAATTGCAGCTCCCACTGCAAGGCCACAGCAGCTCCTTGCCCCTGAGCCCTCCCTGCAGATGAAGAGAGGCAGAAGATCCCCTGTGATTATCAGAGAACACAGCCAGAGCCACACACAGCACTCAGCCTCCGAGGCCATGCCCTGGCCACAAAACCAAAATGAGATTATTTCCTTCAGGGCCAGCCTGCTCCATCCATGGAGTGCCTGAGCTGCACTGGACAGTGCATAAAGATGTGCAGAGATGTGTAAAGATGGGTAAATACGTTTAAAGGTGTCTGAAGATGTGCCAAGGTGCTTTAGGCACCAGGAGTGTGGAGCTGTGTGTGAAGCAGGAGCAGGTTGGAGGGAGGGAGAAGAGCTCTGACTGTGAGTGGACACCTCGCTGTCATTTACAAAAGTAAATGCTCCTTTAGCAAACCAGAACCTAATGAATTACCAAGCATTAAAAATGGATGGTCCCTACACAGCACTTTTTAAAGCTGCCTTGATTCCTGTTTTCATTTCACATAAAGCACCAGAGCCCAGCTGAGATCTGTGGGAGGCGAAGGGGATGAACTGAGAGGCTCTCTGTGTTTGTTCTGTGCTCGGGCCACTTCAAAAGCCGCGTGAGCAAAGCTCTCAGAAAAGCAGAAGGGCTCCTGGCATCCTGCATTTAATTTCTATTTGATCATTACCTGGCATGCCAGTGTTTAAATGCGAGCCCTGCAGGGGAGGCAGACACAGCCGTGCAAAGCATCTCGCCAAGGAACACAATTGACCTGACAACCGAGGGCACAAATCTTGTGCCAGAACAAACCATCCACAAGATTTCTACAGTCATCCTACATAAAAAACCTGATCAGACTGCTGGCTTCAGACAGAGCCTTATGTCAGGCCCAGTATGACACAAGCACATTTTCCCCAACTACTTAAAGGTTATGTAATAGAGATCTGCAGAGCATTAGCAGCCACATGACACGTCCCACTAAGATTTCAAACTGCCACCTACAAAATTTAATTAGCAAGCAGTAAACAAGGGAGAAGGGAAGAAACACACTCCTGGAGCTGGCAGGGAATATTCCTGAGGTTCTGAAGGATGTGCAGGATTGGGGGCAGGGAGGTGGGGGGAAGAGAAAGGCAGATTTAGCAGGAGGTGAAGCTGTGAGTGTCACAGAGCAGGGAAATGCAGTGAACAGGGGCTGGATTCAGCCCTGGAGTTCTGCTTGCAGTGACAACCGTGAGCTTCATCCCCTGAATTGTGAGCACCCCCAGGCACCTGCAGGGAGTGGCAGCCCCAGCACAGTGCCAGGGGCTCTGTGCTGTGCTCCTGGGGCTGGCACAGGTCTGTGACAGCCTCTGCTGACCAACAGCAGAGAACAGGGACACTGAGAGGGACAGGGCTCTTCCCACACCTCTGAACAGCAACCCTGCTAGTCCACACCACACTAACACAGAACATCTTTTCAGCTCCATAAGGAGGAGGTACAGAAATATTCATCAGGAGCTGAAAAGGTAAAAGTCCCAGAATAAATTCCCTATTCTGGAGAAATTTAGCCTTGATTTAGGATTTTTCTAAGCCAAGCCCAAACGAGTTAACCTGCCTCAAGAAAGGCTTCTTTTCCTTTCAAAGATGGCACGAGGGGGTATCATTATAAATTTTTCCATCACCCATCCAGTGTAAAAATTTGATAAGGCTGTCTATAAAAATGATTTATGCTCCTCAGTGAAAGAAAATAAATCAGTCTAGTTCTGGGGGAGGTGGAGCCTGAAAGGAAAACGGTGCGTTGATGGCTGCCCACCAGCCCACCGTGATCACATCGAGCCTTGAGGAAGAGGAGCTGGCTCTGGGATGATCTTTAAGGCAGAAATGGAAGAGGGTTTCACATTGTCACGGGATGAGAGCAGGGAAGAGGATTTGTGCCTTGCTGTTACATCCTCAGTGCTTTCCTTTTGCCTGGTCACACATCACCCTGCACTGCTGCTGACCAGCAAACACTGGGCACAGCAACACCTTCTAGAAATCGAGCCTGTTTGTAGCAGAAGACAGAAAACTTGATGACAATGACATATTAAAAAAAAAAAAAAGCAGAAATCGAGCCCCCAGTCCCATTCCCTCTGTCCTGACTCCTGCACTGTAAATGTTTCTGCCACCAGCAGGGGAACGAGGCTCTTCACTCCAACCTGGGCATACCCACGAGCACAACAGAGCATTTAGCTCATCAAATGTTATTCCAGAAAGCTCAGAACAAATTCACATTCCTCTGGCACTCAGCAATATCCTTCTATAGATCAACAGCACACAATGCAGGCTGTCAAGTGATTTATCAGTAGCATCTAGAAGCCTCTGTTGGGATTCAGCATCCTGATGGAGAAAACTGTATTTGGTCTGAAAATCTCATTTCCTAAGCAGATAAAATAAATAGAATGTAGTGGAAAGAGTTGATTATTATTCCCATTTACAGAAGGAGAACAGAGCCCAAGAGACACCAAATGCTTTGCTCAGGGCCATTCACAGGATGTGTGGCAGGGCTGGAAGCCCCCTCTGATCTCCTGACCAGCACCACACCACGAGCACCAGGCAGTGTTGTGACACGAGCCTTTAGGGCACTGGAGTTTCCTCCCCAAAACCCCAGGCCCAGGTTTTTCACAGCCAGCATCTCCAGGGTGAGAGGATGTGCAGGATGAACACGGCTCCAACACCGCTCTGAGAGGTTCCAGTGGGCAGAGGAGCCACAGTGACCATCCCAAGGGCAGCCCCAGGAGCCTGAGCTGTCCCCAGGGCTCAGTGCCCTTCCCTCAGCCCCCCGGAGCAAAGCAGCC
The DNA here is from genome assembly GCF_001522545.3 of Parus major. Lineage (NCBI taxonomy): Eukaryota > Metazoa > Chordata > Aves > Passeriformes > Paridae > Parus > Parus major. Next base: position 437,537 of record NC_031784.1, on the reverse strand, counting down.
TGGCAAGAGCCCCCTGCTCACCCCTGAGCTCACCCTGCCTCCCTGGCACCATGCTCGGAGGAATCTGCTGTGGCTACACTCCAGGTCTATTTTCATTCATGATACTGGGATTTATTTCTCAATTCTAGCAGCAAATGGTGCTCTAACAGAAGAAATGTCACTGTCAGCAGCACTCTGAGGCAATCCTCCTCTGTGGTGGCCAGGCATCTCACACACAGCACCAGCACCCACAGAGGTGATCACCAGTGGCACCCAGCATTTTCCAGAAATCTGAACCAGATTCCAGCTCCTTGGTGCTGTGCACAGAGAGACTTTCCAAAGAGAAATCGTTATTTCTGCAGCTTGACATTCTATCAGAACAGGATATACAGGCTATGAAAGGGGGAAACAAAGGATTTACACAAAATTCCAGTTTCGTCAGAACCTTTTGCTGAATAATAACCCAAAAATAAGTCCCAGGAAAAGAGTCGTGACTAACAGATTTTTCAGCTCCTGTGACATATTTCATAGCAGTGAACGGGGCCTGAAACACTCTCAGTGAAATGAAAAACAGCCTCGACTGTCAAACCGTGCTTCATTCAACATAAATATTGAAAGGACAGGACGTGATGCATGACCAACCAGTCTCTCATTACAGCGTGATTTTGGATGTTTAATTTTGATCTGTGGTGGGCATTGGCACACGAAGAGGAAACCCCCAGTACCCGAGGATATGAATTATGCAGTGATCACAGGTCCTCGTTTGTCCTGCAGCAATCCGGACAGGTTCAGAGGTTTTCAGCTGTGTTGTGCTGGCCGCTGAACGCAATGCTCAGTGTCCCAGAGCTCTCCCCATGGCTCACACACACACGGCTGTGTGCCCATCTCACACCATCTACCGCAGCTTGTGCAGATGCACAGCTCCACACACAGCTTCTGCAAGCCTGGGGTTGACCTGTGGAGAGATGCTTCCAATTTCCGAGCTGGCAACCACTGAAGCAGCATTTAGCAGCATTTAGCAGCATTTAGCAGCATCTAGCAGCTCTTCAGACCATTTTCATGCAGGAATCTGTGGCCCTGCACTGCCCCATATCTTGTTCCATCTGGCTTTTCCTACCCCTAAAACCCGCCTGCTGTTTTAGAGCTGTAACTTGGTTTGAATTGTAGAAATTTCAGCGCTCTGCCGTTCTCCAGAAGGTGCTCCAGGTAGAGGCAGCTCCATCAGGCTGGATGTGGCAGCTGACGCTGGAGCTCGTTCAGGTCTGCAGGCAGGGAAAGTCAGGGCTGCTCTCCAGCCTGCAGACAGCACATCCCTGCTTTCATTTACAGCCCGGCTTTTCCCTACTGAAAACAGTCTGCACAAGGCCACGGACCAGGACCATCACATCAAAAAGGAATAACAAAGAGGCGCCTAAAAAAGACCCCAAATCCTTTAAGGTACTACAAGTAGCACATATGTATTTCAAAGGCTGTCTACAGCGGTGAGTCCTGGCTGACATCTGTAATATCTGATCTGAATTACCTTCTTCAGTTGTCAGCTGGGCAGACTTGAAAGCCCTCCTCTAATAAAAATGTGACACCTCCTGATCAAAAACACCAAAATACAAAGTGACTACAGCAACTTTCCTATCAGTGCCATGTACTGCTGCTTTCTATTATATTGACTTTATGGGGATGCTGTAACTTCCCCTCTGCTGCTTGGTCTGTGTTTCAGTATTTCTTGCTCTTTTCTTAAGGCAGCTCCTCTGTCTTGCCAAGCAATAGTCCTTGTTTTTATTTGGATGATAGCAATCATGGTATTCTTCCCCTGTCACAGAAAACTTGATGCAGTTCTTAATGTTACAGCCAATGGCTTTGAATTTAGCTTATTTCTGCAAAATAGATCCAACCCCTTAAGAAGCAGACTCTGTATTTGCCAGCTGCAGTGTCAAGACTCACTAATAAGTTATTCTGCTGAGTTATTTTATATTTCAGCCCTCCATCACTACCTGCCGTGGTCAAAGCAGCCCAGGCAGTATTTTACCTCTAAAATAAAAGGCAGCAGCAGCAGTTTGGAACAGAAAAGCCGAAGCTTTCCTGTGCACTGAGATTCTCCTCAGTCACAAGTGCACTAAGCCCATGTACAGCTGTAATGTCGACCATCACATCACTCCGGGAAAGACACACCCCCTGCCCAGCGCCACAAAAATACCGATTGTGGGGAGAGGTTCATGAGACCCCTGCAGGATCCCCCGGAACAGCGAGCACAGCACAGCAGTACACGCTAATTCACTGGTATTTATGGGAATATGCAATAATCAAAGATTGTTATTCTGTTCTACGTGCTCGCCTGCAGAGCAGACATCCCCCGATCCTGCTGTCCCTGGTGCCCATACAGACGCGGATCTGGCTGGATGTGCCGGCAAATGCGGCCGTTCTGTGGAAAAAGGATGAGCTATTCCCTGGCCATCCTCTCGTTTAGCATCAGATGCCAGACAAGCGGCACGTATTAGCCCAGCCGGTGGCTCTGTGCAGGAGCGGCGCTGATGACTTTGCCATGACACCACAATCCACATTTGCAAAGCAAACCCTTTCTGTGCGGATGCAGCACGCTCGGGGCTGGGGCAGGGACAGCACCGACACCACCAGACACCGACACAGACAGAAACACAGCCATCAAACCTGCCAAAATGGCTTTTATCTTATTGGAAACCCTCGAAGTGCCTGGGAAATGACATCAGATTAAACATCAGTCGGAGGGAGGATGGAATAATCTAGCAAGAGTTTAATCCCTTTACCTAGCGCTCGTGCACGATGCACATTTTACCATTCAGAGCGGCACCCAGAAGGGAAGATTCACTGAAGGGCACGGCCAGATTGCTGCAGAATAATAAAGTTTGCCTGCCTGCGATAAGAGTTACCGATGCCAGAAGGGATTCTCCCCCGCACACGCATCCCCATCCCCATCCCCATCCCCATCCCCGCCGGGCCCGCAGAGCCGCGGTGCTCTGGGGGAGAGAGCGACACATCCCCGCGTACCTGTGTGCGCTCAGGGGCTGCCCGGGGCTCCGGGGCTCATCCCGGCCGGAGCGGGGCCGGCGGCGCTCGGGGCCGGCAGCGGCAGCAGCTCCGGGGCCGGGGCCGGCAGCGGCAGCTCCGGTATCGGGGCCGGTATCAGGGCCGGCAGCAGCTCCGGAGCCGGCAGCAGCGGCAGCAGCTCCGGTATCAGGGCCGGCAGCAGCTCCGGTATCAGGGCCGGCAGCNGGGCCGGCAGCAGCTCCGGTATCAGGGCCGGCAGCAGCAGCAGCAGCTCCGGGGCCGGCGGCGCTCGGGGCCGGCGCTTGACGGGCGCTTGGCGGGCGGGCAGAGCCGAGCGAGCATCATCACACGGCGATCGAGCCTATGAGGCAGCAGCAGCGCTCCCGCAGCCGCCCCAAGATGGCTTTCCCCGCTCCCGTGCCCGCCTCACATGGCCCTGGCCGCAGCGGGAGCCGCCGGAGGGACCGCGGGGGAGCCGGGCTGCGAACAACCGGGATGGGAACAACCGGGATGGGAACAACCGGGATGGGAACAACCGGACCGGGATGGGAACAACCGG
>NC_031784.1:428411-433639 GCF_001522545.3 Parus major | reverse complement strand
ATGGGAACAACCGGGCCGGGATGGGAACAACCGGGATGGGAACAACCGGGATGGGAACAACCGGACCGGGATGGGAACAACCGGACCGGGATGGGCAGAAACAACCGGGCCGGGCTGGGATGGGCAAAGCTGGGGCGGGCACAACCTCTGGTGCGGACACAGCCGGGCCGCACAGAACCGGGCCGGACAGAACCGGGCTGGACAGAACCGGCCAGAACCGGGCCGGACAGAACCGGGCTGGACAGAACCGGGCTGGACAGAACCGGCCAGAACCGGGCCGGACAGAACCGGGCCGGACAGAACCGGGCCGGACAGAACCGGACAGAACCGGGACGGACACAACCGCCCAGAACCGGGCCGGACAGAACCGGACAGAACCGGGCCGGACAGAACCGGCCACACCGGGAAGAGGCGCTGGCGCTGCGGGCGCTGCCAGCTCGGGGTCCGTGCCGGGGTGAGCCGCGGGGCTGGCACGGAGCTGTGACCTGCCCCGGGTCCGCAGGGTCCCGCAGGGTCCCGCAGGGTCCGAAGGGTCCGAAGGGTCCCTCAGAGTCCGCAGGGTCCCGCAGGGTTCCCCAGGGTCCCGCAGGGTCCCCCAGGGTTCCCCAGGTCCCGCAGGGTCCCCCAGGGTTCCCCAGGTCCCGCAGGGTCCGCAGGGTCCCCAGGGTCCCCAGGGTCCCCAGGGTCCCCCAGGGTCCTCAGGGTCCCCAGGGTCCCCAGGGTCCTCAGGGTCCCCAGGTCCCGCAGGGTCCCGCAGGGTCCCCAGGGCTGCTCCGCCGCCCGATGGCAGCAATGGATGCAGAAGGGAATTATCGCGGATAACCTGGAGCATCCCAGCCGCTCTGCCGAGCCTCTTCCCGAGCCAACAGGGGCAGAACTGCTGAGCTGCATCTCCCCAGAGAGCACAGCGAGACGCTGGAAGGGAAAGGTTTTTAAATAAATCGAATTTTAGAAGCCCGGCTTTAGTCGTTCCCTCATTGTTTTTCACTCCTCGTTTCTCCTGAGCAGAGATGATCCGAGTGACAAAATCTGATCGGTTTGGGAGTGCATTCACTACAACATCATTGAATTCTCCAGGCTGATGAAGGTTAAATCATGAAGAAAACATCTGAATTATATTGAGTGGTATCTCTGTATTTTCCTTTTATATTTTACAGGGGAAGGAAATATTGCACTCTCAAGGCACTATTTCATTGAATTCTGTTCAAATAGCTACAGAAATACATCCCTCAATTCAATAATGTCTTTCCTGCAGTTCCTTTTCTGACCCCAGCCTTCCTCCCATAGTTTTACCCACAGGCACAGTGAGGAAGAGCAGGAGGATTTTCAGAAAGTTTGTTGTTAACAGAAGAAGGCAGATTTCCCTCAAGCCTAATAGCTCTTTATTAAGTTGAAGAGCATGGGGAGTGCTTTGTTCTCCAGGGGCTCAGCACCTGACACTGCCCTGGGAGGAATTAGGAGCCATGGAAGAGGGATTGATGATCTCTCCCTGAGGTTTTGTCTTATCTGGATTTCCAGTTTGTGCTGGATCTCCAGCTGTGGAGCCCTGGAGAGCTGGGGGATCACTCCAAACTGGCCTTGCCTGTATTTCTGGGTGCTCCCAGCAGCACTGGGAGCCACCAGTGCCGCTTGCATGAACACAGTTCTGTTCTGGATTTAAATCGTGGTCACAGTGTGATCTGCAGAGCTGCTGAAGAATCTGTCCCCCATTTCTTGAAGGATACATCCAGCTCTGAGCCCTGGGATGTGATATTGTGAGAAGAACAGATGAGGAGATGCTCTACAGACACTCTGTGCTTTCCTCCCTGAACATCTGCACTGGCACAATCTAGAAAAAACAGAACTTTCTGAATGAGAAGTCCAAAATCTAAAGATAAGGTCCCCAAGAGCTTTCTGTTGTGCAAACCTCAGCCCCAAATGACCTTCCCTGAGATTTCTTTCTCATGGCTGCAGCTGGAACAGCACAACTCTGGCATTTTCTGAGGGGAACTGTTCCTAGCCAGGTTCACATGTTCATTCCCAGATTAGATTATGGCTCTGATCATCAGGTAAGGCAACTCTTATAACCAGTTTGTGGCATAAATGGCTTTTTTTTTATTTTTTGAGTGTAATTTTGGCAAGTCAGATTTTTTCCCTCAGCTGAACTTCAATCTGCAGTGTTCCTTGTGCCTGGATCAGCACTGAGCACAGGTCTGCACTGAGTGAGTGGGACCAGAATATTGCAGGTGGTGTTTTGGAGATCTGCCTGGCCCAGCTGGACCCTGGAGGAAGGTGGATGTTCCCTTATGTGCATTTGAACAAACAAAACAACCTCAATAACCCCATTCCAGACCAGCTCTCCTGGTTCCCTGGCAGGGGTGGGTTCCAAACGTGGGTATCTGTACATGGGGGGGTGTGGGGACAAACATGGGTATGGAAATTATCATAAACTTTCTCAAAGCCTTCTAAAAATACGGAAAATTATATGAATAAATTTGATTAAGTCACTCTGAAAGTAAAATAGCAACTAGTTTTTAAAGCCCCAGTGCAGACTCAACTGCTGTGGAGGTTTTAAAATGTATTCTTTATTTCAAGAACATGTTTAGCACTTTGAGTCATACAAATTTGACATATGCAACTTGTTATGCCACAGCAGATGAGAACTGACATTTTACTGGAACTGTAAGGTGTCAGAATTCATTATCATAAACATTTTGTTATTAATTTGGTAGTTTGTGTGGCCAGATATCAGCATTAATGATATAGCTTGGTAATGTTTTTTTCTGGCTGCAGTTGTGCTGCTGACGGGCTATTGGCATGTAAGAATATACATAACATATATCAGAGTTTGGCTGAGAGCAGAAAGGGAATTCCAGCTCTGTGTGCTGTGGAATCCCAGAATAACAACCCCCAAAGAATGACCCTTCCTCCTGACAGACATTCCTTAGGGAAAGACAGACAGCAGAAGACATTTTCCTGTGGAAGATAAGGGCTCTATGAGATACCATTTTAACTGGTGCACTTTTCCCAGGCTATAATCAATCTCATGTTCTTTCCAGTCCTTCTGAATTACATGAAACAATTATTTAAAATATATTCCAAGAGATGGGTTCTCCTCCCCTTAGTATGAAAAGCAATCTCTCGGGGTGTTGTTTCAATCACCCACTGGTGACAAACCCTCCCCTGGCCAGCTCCAGTTTTTGGATGCAAAGCTGGAAAAGGAGCTGACCTGTGGGGCTGCCAGGCCTCACCCTGGGACAAAGGACAGCTGGCCCTGCTTCCTCAGCATCTCCTTCTGGCCCTGCATCCTCACCATCTCCTTCTGGCCCTGCATCCTCAGCATCTCCTTCTGCCTCTGCATCCTCAGCATCTCCTTCTGGCCCTGCATCCTCAGCATCTCCTTCTGGCCCTGCAGCCCCAGCATCTCCTTCTGGCCCTGCAGCCCCAGCATCTCCTTCTGGCTGTGTCTCAGCATCTCCTTCTGGCCCTGCATCCTCAGCATCTCCTTCTGGCCCTGCATCCTCACCATCTCCTTCTGGCCCTGCATCCTCAGCATCTCCTTCTGGCTCTGTATCCTCAGCATCTCCTTCTGGCCGTGTCTCAGCAGCTCCTGCCCTGGCTCCTGCCCCTGCAGCCCTTCCCACAGCAAAGTCTCCATCTCTCCCCTGCCAAACTCGTGGGAGCAGAGACAGGATCTGTCAGAGCTGAACCTCTGTCTGAACAGGGAATATCTGCTCCTGTGCTCCTTCTTGTGTTTATCCCAACAATCCTCTGTCCCCAGAGCAGCAGGACCGTGCACCCCCTGCACCCCAGCAGCTCAGGGCAGGGGAGCTGGGCAAGCCCAGCCTTTGGGAGCTGCAGGTTGTTCCTCTCACAGGGTTTGCTGCTGTGCAGAGGCCTCAGAGGTGCTGCTGGTAGGGCACAACATCAAACAGGACAATGCCAAGAGGAATTTGATGCTGGAGCAGAAATACAAAGTGCAGCAATGCCACGGAGTATTCCAAAGTACGAGTTCATTTCCTCAGTGAAAGTCTTGAGTCTAAAGCAGAAGTGTTGTGCATTCAGACCCAAACTGTCCTGCACAGGATAGCTTATTGCTATTAATTATTGTGTAAATTATCTGTTTGAATGAGAAATGGACAGATAAATATTTGGTGTTTAACAGATGGATCAATAAACAGTTCTGACTGTAACTGTTTCCCAGCACAGTTTGATATTGAGAACTGGGTTTGTACCAACCCACAGGCAGCCCAGCTGATTTTGGAGTTCTTCACACTCCCCTTGCAGCAGTTGGATCTCCAGATCTTTTGTGCCTTTGGATTGTTTGTTGATATTTTGCAGATGTTGAGATGTAACATTGACAAAGAACATTTTCTGCTTTGGAGGCAGTGTTCTGGTGATTGTTTTTGTGATGACAGCAGTGTTATTGGATGACAATGTCAATGAAGCTGAAGGGTTGACAGCCTGGTAAGGAGAAAATACATTTTTCATGTCATTCTTGCTAAAGCTTTGTCTGAGGGAAAGAATTTAATTCAAATTCTTTCAAAAATCATAGCGTAAGTGCTTTATTTGAAAGTTTTCTTCCTCAGACACTTCATTCAAGCTGTGAGTGAGTGAGAGACAATCTTGTTTGATCAATCACAGATAAAGAGATAGGGATAGCACAAAGAAATGAAAAGCAGAAAACCGTTCCCCTTTCCCCGTTCCGTGTCCGGTGTCCCCAGCCGTGCATGCTGCAGCCGCAGCAGTGCATGCAGCGATGCATTTACCGCTGGATGGCAACCGAGCTCTTCCCGCGGAGCTGCCCGGGAGCGCGGGGGAAACTGAGGCAGCTCCGAGCCGGGCAGCGCCGGGCGGAGGGGAGAGCTCGGGGTGGCCCAGGACAATCCTTTCCCTTTCCCATGGCTCGGGACAAGGCGCTCATTGCCGGCCGGCCGGGCGGGGAGCGAGAAAGGCACAAATCAAAGGGACGCTGCCTCTGTCCCCTTCTCCAGCCCGGACCTCCCTCCTTCCTTCCTTCCCCTTCCGGGGGTCTCTGCTCCCCTGCCCGGGGGTCTCTGCTGCCCCACCGGGGTCTCTGCTGCCCCACCGGGGTCTCTGCTCCCCTGCCCGGGGGTCTCTGCTGCCCCACCGGGGGTCTCTGCTCCCCCACCGGGGGTCTCTGCTGCCCTGCCCGGGGTCTCTGCTGCCCCACCGGGGTCTCTGCTGCCCCACCGGGGGTCTCTGCTGCCCTGCCGGGGGTCTCTGCT
>NC_031784.1:427612-428096 GCF_001522545.3 Parus major | reverse complement strand
GGGGTCTCTGCTCCCCTGCCCGGGGTCTCTGCTCCCCTGCCCCAGCGGGGCTCCAGGGCCCCTCCTCACCGCTCTCCTCACTCCGGCCACCTCTGCCCCGTCCTGGGACACCGAGAGCTCGGCAGAGCCGGTCCCGGCACCGGGCACGGCATTCCTGCCTTTGGGATCTGTTCCAGGGACACCGGAGCCTGCCCTGGGCTGGGATGCTCGGTGTGCTCCAGCCCCAGCTCCATCTCCATCCCCATCCTGTGTCTGGATGCTCTCTGTGCCCCATTTCCATCCCCATCTTCATCCCCATCCTGTGTCTGGATGTTCTGTGTCCCATCTCCATCCCCATCCTGTGTCTGGATGTTCTGTGTCCCATCTCCATCCCCATCTCCATTCCCATCCTGTGCCTGGATGCTCTCTGTGCCCCATTTCCATCCCCATCCTGTGTCTGGATGTTCTCTGTGCCCCATTTCCATTCCCATCCTGTGTCTGGATG
>NC_031784.1:426110-427479 GCF_001522545.3 Parus major | reverse complement strand
TCTCTGTGCCCCATTTCCATCCCCATCCTGTGTCTGGATGTTCTCTGTGCCCCATTTCCATTTCCATCCTGTGTCTGGGTGCTCTCTGTGCCCCATTCCAGCCCCCCAGGCAGGGAGGGGTCCCTGCCATGGCCAAGGCCCAGCTCACTCTGACTTGGCTCTCTAAAGCAAGAAATCCTCCAAACTCTGAGTGATGGAAAGTTCTGTCCCAAGCTGGAGTTCGGGCAGGCTCCCGAGCTCAGGAATAACCAATTTGGATGAAGAGAGTCAGGAAAGCAGGAGCAGCCTGAGGTGTGTTACATCTGCTAAATCTGCACATGAATATTTAACTGCTGAGTTCCTTCTATTAGGCATTAAACTGTTGAGTAAATGATACAGTAAAAAGTGTCCTTGTAGCGGTGTAAAAAGCATCAGAGTGTCAGTGGTGCCAAACACTTAAGTGTTCATTGATTTTTTAAAAGCATTTTTTATCGTGTTTGCATCTGCTGAAGGGAGGAGCATTGGAAGCTCTGGAGGGTGAAGCCATCAGTGAGCAGAAAAGATGAATCAGAGCAAACATCAGGTGAATTTCACCGAGGCACCCCAATGTCACTGGAAAAGGAATTTCTCCTCAGGCAATGGGGCTGTGCCTCCATCTCCAGGGCAGACTGGGGGTGTCCCCACTGCTGCCAACAAAGGCTGCTTGGAAACTTCCTCAGCCTCAAGGGGTTTTGGAAAGAAGCTGATCCCCCTCTCGTGCAGACAAAGATACCAGAATCATCACAAAAGGCATTTAACATCAGCATTTATTCATTTATTTTATTGGGGGATCACTTCAAATTGATCAATATTTTAAATTAGGTATCTTACAATACAAGCAGTAAATACCTCCAATAATAAAAAAGAAAAGGCATAATGGGATAGTCCTGTTACCATTCACAGCAGAACTCCTAAAACTGCAAAGAGTTATTTGTAATTTGTAATTTGTGCTGGACCATGAGACAAACCAAACACATCAGGGAAGGTGAACCCCAGATAAATCTCGGTGTGCCCCGTGCTGGGCAGGGTGCAGGATCTGTTTCACCTGACTCTCAGCACCTCTGGTGGTGCCAGGGCCACGGGACAGTCCCAGCAGCTGGCAGGAAAGCAGGGGAAGGCTTTAGAGCATCGATTGCTTTTTGAATTGTCCAGATATTGCTACATCAGGTCAGTTTTACAGCGTGCTACAGTCAGAGCAGGCCAGCCTCGCCTCCCAGAACTCACAAACCCCAAAAAACATCCCAAAGCACGAGGGCACTCGGCCTCACACTGCCCTGCTCAGAGCAGGCTCCCTCCTGCAGGGCTGGAACCTCACCTTGACACAGGGATGGAGAGAGCAGGGATGGAGAGA
>NC_031784.1:422490-424991 GCF_001522545.3 Parus major | reverse complement strand
GCAGGGATGGAGAGAGAGCAGGGATGGAGAGATCAGGGATGCCAAGCTCAGGGATTCCAAGCTCAGGGATGGAGAGCTCAAGGATTCCAAGCCCAGGAATTCCAAGCTCAGGGATGGAGAGCTCAAGGATTCCAAGCTCGGGGATTCCAAGCCCAGGGATGCTGAGCAGGAGGCTGCACTGCACAGTGCCCCTGCCCCTGGCTCTGTGCTCCTGCGAGCTCTGGCAAAGCAGCTGCTCTTTCACTTTACGTAACATTTAATCTTGTACAACCAGCACCGCTCCCACAGGGTAAACAGAGTCAGATCTCTTTCTCCAGGCACCACCACCTTTATTTCCATCTTCTCCCAGCTGCTGCTGTGTCAGGTGTCTCTGTTTGGCCAGCAGGACCCGCTGTGCAGTCCCACTGCGGGTGTGGATCTCACAACCCAGCAAAGTCCAACCTTGCAGTACACGCCAGGTCTTGTTGGAAAAGGAAGTTTGGAGTTCTTTCCTGTGCCCAGAGCTCGGGATGGGCCCGTCCCTGATCCCTTCCACAGCTCAGTTCAGTGTTATGGGGCTGGCTCCGTGGCTGTGGAGCAGAACTCCAGGCTGTAACAGATCCTGTTAATCAAACACTTCCCCTCTCAGCACAGAAAAGATATTTTAATGCAATTAAAATTATGCCACATTTACTTTTCTAGTATGAATGGTAGGGAAGTCAACAAGGGCATTTATTTATATCTGTGTAGGATGAAAAAGCTCAGTGGAAACCCAAGAAAAGCATCCTGGCCCACAGGTCTGAGTCACTGCTCAGCCTTAGCAGTGAACCAGCTTTGAGGAGGAAAAACATAGAAAGCAGATATGGAATCTGAACCCAGCTCTGCAGTGATATGTGAATCCAGCTGGATTGCAGGGAAACACAGATTTTACCTTTATTTTCTTCAAATTTGCCTGAAGTTTATAGTAAATTCTGTAATTTTAGGGATAAAAAAAAATAAATATATTAGCTGTGATTAAAAATACATGTCAACACTTGCTGAATTTTATTGTCCTGTGATTTTATGTTTTGTTTGTAAGACTGATTTGTTCCATGGTTTTATTTGCCTCATACTGGAAGGAAAACCATGCCTAAAAATCCATTAGGGGGAACTGTATAAATGGGAACTCTGACAAAATCTGTCTATAAATAGTTTCAGAGTCAGGAGAGCACAAGTGTGCCCAGCTGTCAGCCCTGGGCCTGGGCAGAGCCTCCGAGCTCAGCTCCAGCCTGTCCTGGCAGGCAGAGGTGACCCTTGGGGCTTCAGGCACAGGCCAGGATGTCTGTCCCCTAAATGTCTGTCCCCAAATGTCTGTCCCCCAAATGTCTGTCCCCTAAATGTCCCCCAAATGTCCCCCAAATGTCCCCTAAATGTCTGTCCCCAAATGTCTGTCCCCTAAATGTCTGTCCCCAAATGTCCCCCAAATGTCCCCCAAATGTCTGTCCCCAAATGTCTGTCCCCAAATGTCTGTCCTCTAAAATGACTGTCCCCAAATGTCTGTCCCCTAAATGTCCCCTAAATGTCCCCCAAATGTCTGTCCCCTAAAATGTCTGTCCCCAAATGTCTGTCCTCTAAAATGACTGTCCCCTAAAACGTCTGTCCCCTAAATGACCCCCAAATGTCTGTCCCCAAATGTCTGTCCCCTAAATGTCCCCTAAAATGACTGTCCCCTAAATGTCTGTCCCCAAATGTCTGTCCCCAAATGTCTGTCCCCTAGCATTAACTCCCAGCCCCCAGCTCTCCTGCCCCAGGCTTGCCCCTCTCAATATTCTGCTGAGCACTTTGAAAACTCGCTGCAGAAACTTCCTGTGGTTCTTGGAGTGGTTCTGAACCTAATTTTAGGTGAACTTTTTTTAAATCCTGCCATTTGACTATTGAGGAGCTGTGGAAATGCACAGTGAGAAATAGCTCTGTATTGTAGGAGTAATCTAAATGTGCCCTTCCACACATGCAAATTGATTTATTTCAAACCAGTGCAGCATTGGTGGGCAGCTCAGGAGGCAGGGAATGGCTTCTAACGTGGCAACACGGAAAGGAGCTGTAATTATTTTTAACAGTGAATGTTTAGAGTGCTTGCACTGGGACAGGAACATCAGTTCACCACAAATGGTGATGTCAGATGTGGGGAACAAAGACAGAGCAGGCAAACCTTGTGGCAAAGCCAGGAGAGAGGCACAAATGTAAAACTGGAATCCTTATTGTGGATTATCTGTTGTGGGGATGAACATCTTTCCTCAAATGAAGTGAATGCTTTCCAAAAACAGCATCTGCAGCTCAGCTCAGGCTCAGCAGGACACCCAAAGTGACCTGTCAGCAGAACTCCCACAGGCCCTGGAGCTCTGTCTGTCTGTCTGTCTGTCTGTCTATCTATCTATCTATCTATTATCTATCTGTCTGTCTGTCTGTCTATCTATCTATTATCTATCTGTCTGTCTGTCTATATCTATCTATCTATCTATCTATCTATCTATCTATCTATCTAT
>NC_031784.1:414962-421857 GCF_001522545.3 Parus major | reverse complement strand
ATCTCTCACAGATGGGATGCAGGATCTCTCACAGATGGGATGCAGGATCTCTGGGAGATGGGATGCAGGATCTCTCACAGATGGGATGCAGGATCTCTCACAGATGGGATGCAGGATCTCTCACAGATGGGATGCAGGATCTCTCGGTGGGAAGGTTCCAGTGGGGTTCCTTTGAGCCCCAATCCAGGTCCAGCCCCCCTGGGGCAGGAGCTGGCAGCGCTCAGCCCATGGAGATGTTTCCTCACCGATTTCTGACCATCCTCAGCTGCAGCGACACAAAAGATGCATCCCCAGGGAGCTTGCACTCTTTAGGATTTGCTAACGATGCACTTAAGTAGAATTGTTTATTTTAGCAGTTCACAGATGCGGTGAAATTTTTATTAGCTACTGAAATGTTAACGATGCTCTGAATTCCTCACACACAAATGAGCTCTTTTAAAAAACCCTTACATTTGGAACTATCATGGCTCCCAAAATGAAAATAAACTGCAAGCCAGGCTTCATCTCCAGTGAGAGAAATGCTGACAGAACATGAGTGGAGTAATGAATGTATGGAGATATTCCAGTGGTGCCTTGCAGGAATAAAGCCAGACCAGCCTTTGACAGGTGCAGTTTCATTTCCCCCATCATTTCTCTTGCTGCAAAGCCGAGGTGAGCAGGTGATTTTCCTGTCACAAACACTGCCCAGAGGAGGGCCCAGCTCTGCTGCACACTCGGCACAGAAATGAGACATTTGCCCAAAAACAAACAGAGAAAATGCTGCGGCAACACCCTGAATTATTGAACGGCTAGCTATGCAGAACAAACATAATTAAAGGGTCTCATTATCTTCTAAATAATCATTGTAAATAATGCTTTGGGTAATTACTTCATTAGTTCTCAAAACACTGGCTTTTATTCTCCTCTGAGATTCTACCCACTAACTCTACTCTGAATAAATTGCCAAAAGGGAAAACCAAAAGCAGAGCATGAGAGCTGGAAATGCAGCGTGTGCTTGCATGAACTGATTCAAACCCAGGATGTTTTCAAAGGGCTTTTTGCAGATTCTCAGATGGTTAAAAGCAGTTTCTTTGGATTTTGTGATGTATTTCTCTCCCCAGCTCTCCGCTGCAGCCAGGCTCCCTTGCTTGCAGCTATATTTATATTTATATTAAAATTTAAATTTATATATTTATTTATATTTATATTTGTGTATATTTTATGTATATATTTATGTATATATTTATATTTATATTTATATGTATATTAATGTATATTTTTATATTTATTTATATTTATATTTATATTTGTATTTCTGTATAGATTTATGTTTATATTCATATTTATATTTATGTATATATTTATGTATATATTTATATTTATATTTGTGTATTTTATGTATATATTTTTATATGTTTATGTTTATGTTTATGTATATATTTATGTTTATATTTATGTATATATTTATGTATATATATTTATACTTAGATTTATATTTGTGTTTATATTTATGTAAATATTTATGTTTATATTTATATTTATATTTATATTTATATTTATGTATATATTTAGGTATACGTTTATATTTATATTTATGTATATATTTAGGTATATATTTATATTTTTATATATATTTATATTTATATATTTATATTTATATTTATGTGTTTATTTACCCACGGGGAGCTGGTTGGCAGCAGCGTGGTGAGAACCAAGAGCAGCCCCTGTGGATGTCCCTCCTCAGAAACCCCCCCTGCCATTCCCTGCACACAAACACCATCAAGCAGTTCAATCTTCACAGAAATGAGGCCTCTAAAAGCCACAGCCCAAACGAAAGGAGAGCCAGGGCAAGGTAAGGAAATCTGGGGGAGTCAGGTGGCTCAATAGCTGAGAACGTCAGAATCTGGAAAAGTGTCTTTGTTTAACAGCAACCTCAGCTCTGCCAGGAATTCGAGTGAAGGCACAAAAAAGCACAAATGTTTTCCTGGTCAGGTCCCGAGTCAGTCTGGAGACTGCAGAGGCTGAGAGCTCCATTTCCCACTTCATTAACGAAATGATGGAGCAAGGAATGGAGGAGTCAGCACCCAACCCTGAGAGAAACGGGACAGCAGCAAAAAGCAGCGGCCTCTGCGACTCCCAGAAGGGAATTAACCTGCACAAAGGTGATTGCTGAAGTTTTGAAAAGCCAGGTCAGCAGCAACCACAAAGCCCAGAGAGAACTGAGATATATTTGGTGAAAATTCATCTTTTTCTTGTGTGTGTTTTTTGGTTTGTGTTAGGCTTTTGTGGTCATTTTTTATAAAAGGATTTGAGTAGTAAGGTGATGATTCAGGTTTTAGCACATGCTTTCCAGTTTCTCAATACAAAAATGTAAAAAGACAAGTCCAGCCATGCCTTTGAGGGCCAGCACCCCCTGCCCAGCAGCCCCGTTTGGATCAGGGACCAAGAGCCAACCTGCAGAGTTCTGCCAATGCAAACATCTGTGGGAAATGTGGGAAACCCTCTGAGACCTCTGCAGGGGAATGCTGCCTGGCATCTTGGAACCAGCAAACCTTCAGCAGCCTCCCCTGATGGCACAAACCTTGCTGAGGTCACACAAGACTCAAAAAAATAAAACCCCAAGTGCAGAGGAGTTTTGTACAATCCCAACCCAATTACCCTGTAATGCACATTGAAGCTGCCCCTGCAAACCCCACAGGGAAGGACTTTGGAAGGGATATTCCCTTCAAAAAGGGGTGCCAGGGCTGTTCCCAGAGGTGCCAGGGCTGTTCCCAGAGGTGCCAGGGCTGTTCCCAGAGGTGCCAGGGATGTTCCCAAGGGTGCCAGGGCTATTCCCAAGGGTGCCAGGGCTATTCCCTTCCAAAAAGGGGTGCCAGGGCTATTCCCAGAGTTGCCAGGGCTGTTCCCAGAGGTGCCAGGGCTGTTCCCAGAGGTGCCAGGGCTGTTCCCAGAGGTGCCAGGGCTGTTCCCAAGGGTGCCAGGGCTGTTCCCAGGGGTGCCATCCGAGCCCCATGAACACATCACATCAAATTTAACACGGTGTAACCCAAGTCTTTAAATTCACACCCCCTGGGAGCACCCCCAACACAACCCAAAACAAAACCCACATCCAAACTGTGCTCTCAAAGCAACACTCAGCACAACTTTTATTTTAAATGATGGGATTCTTTTAAAGAAAAGCATCCATACAGGCAGCAGCTCCCTCCTTTCCCTTTGTCTTCTCCACTTTATCAGGCTCCACTCATCGAAACCCCAGTGGTGCTGATAAACCAAGGCTGCTCTGCCTGGAACTCTGTGCTGTGCTTCACACCACACAGAGGGCAGAACAGCTTGAGCTGATCCCATCCAGCTCCCTCCTGTCCAGGTCTGGCAGCACATCCCTGCCCATTTAAACCATCTGGTTTTGCTCATCCTGCACTTTGTAAGAGCAGCTATCTAATCTAACATATTCCCTGTGTTTTTACTGATATGTAGTCATTAACTGGGCATTTTCAAAGTGCTTTGGTGTTCAATCTCAAACCTCACTGCTCTCAGACTGTTCCAGGAGCTGTCACAAATTATTTGTGTATGAAGAGAGCACTCAATGAAACCTTGGGGTTTTCTCTAATTAAACTCCCCCATGGGCACAGCTTAAATGAACAGATCCATTGTTTCCTTCCTGTCTCTACACTGCTCTGGTGAAAAGCTGCAGGAAAGCCACCACACCTTGCCCTGTGTTTGGTGTCACTCAGACACCTCCTGGGACACTCAGCAGGACACACAGCAGACACAGCAGACTCGCTTACATCAGTTTATTAGTGCACAGCTTGGAGATTTACTCCCCTCCAATATGAACCAGACCAAGAGGTTCATGTGAAAAGGTCTGTTTTGCTTTAAAACAAACTCACTGAGGCAGCTGTTCAACAAGAAGTAAAAACTGTGGAGTAGCCTGTTGGGATTTCTGGTCTTGGTGGGCAGATTAGTGCATCACAGGAACAGAATTCAACATGACAGCATTTGGAGGGGCAGTTTACATAAACAGCTGGTAAACAGCAGGAGTGATCTTTTTACCCCCATCTAATTTGCATACCTGTATAAATAATGTTTACTGATAAAAATCTAGAAAACTACAGAATAAAAAATATCTACCTAGAATGAGCATTAAGGCAACCAATCCTTCCTTCCTTTGCATGTAAACGTCCTCCCAAACATCAGTGAGCATCCTGGACTCAGAGGTAAAAGGAATTTGTTCATTGTTGAAGCCGGATTTTTCAAGCGACTTCTTTATGGCTGACGTGTAGAGAGACCAATAACAATAACAACAACAACAACAATGTGTGTTTTCTCTTTCCAACATGTTTGACATCTGAACAGCTCCAGCATTTTCACAGTACACCTGGACAGCAAAGCAGGAATACTCATGCATTCGACAGAAAGTGTAAACTTGGCTGAGCTCTCTGAAGTCTCAGTTCTCCCTTACTGAGTAACTTCAATCTCAGACACTTTCAACAAAACCCAAGTTTAAGGATTCTAAACTTTCAGGACTGAGTTACTGCAGCCAACATGAGAGCTGAATATCTGAAAACATTGATGAGAGTAGTTTTAGACTATGTTTAAAAAGGCACAAATTATGCTCTCCTCTATTTCTCTTTGAGTGTAAATATATCTACATATCTACATGGATATGCTTCAACAATGAGGAGCCACAAACCCAAGTTACAAATATTTTACACACAAAAATACAAAAATAACCTGTAACATTAAATGCAGTTATTTAGGTACATTTGAGTTCTTTGAAGCTTTCAAGTGGTGCAAGCTGGCGTTACATCAGGCATGTGTACACCAAAACACTTCATACATGTTATAGCCACACAGATCTCATAACAAATCAGTGTCTGGATTCAATTTCAGACCCTTCTGGGGCAGTTCATCCCCATCTGCTGTATTCATACATCAACATTTGCAAACTCCACAGCAAGGAAACTTGATTTGGCTTTATAAAGTCATTTTTGTCATACTCATATAAGCAACAAGGCTGAAGTGATCCACCAGTTTCCTCTGCACAAGAATTACCTGTAAAAATTACCTGCTCCAGTGCAAATTCAGCATTGCAGAGCTGTATGCTTTTACCAGAAATGTTGCAATTAACTTTGTATTAACCAAGAAGGAAGCATTTAAAGCAATAACCTTGAAAGAAAAAATAAACAGGCAAGTGTAAAAAAGCTTTTTTTCTTCTCAGGTGTAATGCACTAGGCAGTTAAATGAGTGTCTCTTCAGGATAAAATATTTTAGCACTTGTTGGAGAAAAAGCATAAAGTTTCAATAGGTTAAGGTGACTAATTAATACAATTAAACACAAGGCTACATCTCATAAAAATATTCACAAGAGTGCTAACGAAGGCAGCACTGGCAAGGTACTTAAAGTCATGATTAGAGTTAGGTTAGCAATAGGAAAAAAAAGCCAAAAAAAGGTCAAAATTCAATAGTCTCTCAACTCCCTATTCCAACTGTAACACTGAGATGTGAAAAAACTCCAAGTTACTTTAGTTCAAAAGAAAGTTTCAGTCTTACAAGTGTCGAGTTTATGATGTACAATCCATACACACCCTAATACATTCTGATTTTCATTTACAAGTAAACATTAAGAGTGATTTTGCTTTCATTTTTAAGCACTGCTGACAGGTCATCACGGTGGGACAGTGTAAGGCATCGTGTGTGGAAAAGGTTTGGTTTCACTGGAGATGCTCTGCAGTTCCTGCAGGCTGGAAACTCTTGGAATGTGCTTGCTAGGACAGGGTTGTTGCTAGGATAATTCCAAGTATCAGAAGCAATACAGTTACACAGATTATTATGAACATCAGTTTCTGCAGGGAAAAGAGAGAGAAGTTAGGACTGAAATACTTTGTCAGGGACAGAATTGTTCAGATGAATTCAGAGGCACAGTGTCACCCAGGCTGAGTGCTGGGATTTTCTCAGGAGCAATCCCTGCCCCGATTTCCTGTTGTTCCCTGTTCCTGACATCCAGGTAACCACAGCCACAAGCCTGAGCCATCTGTGCAACATTTCCCTGTTCTCCTTCACAGAATAATGGGCATTACTCGTGCCCAACTTCTGTAAACATCATTAGGAACAGATGTAGGTCAAGTCCAAGGAACTGCTCACTGCCACCCTCCCTGGATAAATATTTGCAGCCTGCTCAGTCCTTCACATCTGCACCCTCAGTGGAATTCAGCAGGTCAGTGAAAACACTGCAGGTGCAGCTCAGAGGAGCTGTGAGGGTTAAACAGGAGAGATGGTTCTGTGTAAATGCTCCAAGGTGTGACTGTGGGTCAGGAATTCCTGACTGCAGGAAATGGCACAGTGAACGCTGCTCCCTGCCCACAGACACAGCTGACAGGAATCCCCAGCACCAAAACAAAACCTGAGGTGTTAAGAGTGTTAGTAGAGAAATGTGGATTTCTGATGAGTGTCTGAGCTGGTGCCTGCTCAGGGGCTGTGCAGAGCCTCAGGACACGTTCAAGGCTGCACTGAGAGAAGTTACCTGCTGCTGCCTGCTGGCCTGGCTAAGCTTCATCTGGGCAAGAACTGGCACTTAACTACAGCAAAAACACCAGCACTGGAAGGAATCTCATGTCCTGAACGTTGTCATCTCCCATTTAGTCTAGCAGTAATGAACAGTTTCAGAGTAGGAAATTGAAGATGTGCTCCCAGCTGTCAGAGCCGACTCCACGGCTGCAGACATCCACACTTTACCAACTCTGCTTCAACCACAGAAACCCCACTGGACAAAGATGCAGTACTGAGTGTTCTGTCCTGTTTGCTGATGTGAGCTCTGGGGTAAGAACCAGCACTGCCAGAGCTGGGGGCCAGCCCTGGGCACTCTGCAGCTCTGCTGGGCCTGGGGCAGCTCCCGTGGGCTCCCCGCGATGTTCTCCAG
>NC_031784.1:409887-414299 GCF_001522545.3 Parus major | reverse complement strand
TGCAGGGAGGGGAAGGCTCAGCAGCACAAGACCAAGACAAGGAGAGCCCAATTAGTTGATTAGTTACTTACTGCCACAGTGGCAGGCAGCCATGCATGCTGAGGTTATCCAAGCATCACCGAATACCCACAGACAAACCAATAATTAGAGCTACTATGGCAATCAACACCACTGACACAATGATAATTATCCACATTTTCTGTCAAGAAACAAGGTATTGTTAATATTATGCACATTAGCACTTGCATTTATTTTCAACTTTTCAAGTAGTTTATAGACCCACAAGCGCTTTCATTAAAGCCTCCTGTATTCTTAAATTGAGATAAATTTATCTGCACAATCTTGCAAATGTAAGAATTAACATTTTTAAGCAGGTAAACTGGTGTGATTAATGCCTGTTCAGTTATCAGAGATGACACAAGCACCATTTACATACATATTAAGTGGGCTCTTTTAAGGCTTGTGAAAAGATCTTTTGTAAAGGACCAGGGGTGTTATCTCTCTGTAGATCTCTATCTATAGAAAATGAATTATTCCCTCAAATCCAGCTCAGCATAACGAGCCTCAGCGAACTGCACAGCACAGCAAAAGGGGAAATTGGAATGTAAAAATAAACTGCTTAGTAGTCTGATATCAGAATATATTATTTGGTGTCTGATGGGAGGAAAGATACCAAAACAAAGCAAGTGCCATGGAAAGTGCCAGAAGGTTTCCTCTGAACTCAAGCCCTGCACAAATTCAGTGTCACACCCTTTCCAGAGGGAAAATCCCCCTAATTTATCTATAAAACTAAAAATTACAAGCAGAATTTGGAAAAAATAAGCCTATTTCAGCAAAAGTACTTTTCTTTCTCCTGCTAGCAGATAGATTTTACAGCTTTAAATCCAGGTAAGTTTACTTGTGATAAACAGCCTAAAACTTTTAAGGTTATTTAAAATCTGAATCATTTAAGGTACTGTGAAAGCTGGTAAGAAAAACACGTGAATTTATCCACTGGACTAATTAATAAATTCTTCTTTTGGGGTTTTTATCCTCTGTACTGGCAGCTCTGAGCAGGAAATTGTGGACACACCCTTAGTGCATGAACTGATCCCTCTCCCAGTCCCAGAGGTGCCTGTGCTCTACTGGGATCACAAATTTTCAATATTAACTACAGCAAAACAATTCACACTGCAAGTGCTGCTGTGCTGAATTAAACACTGCCAGCACAATTACAGAAAGACAACATACCCTGCGTGCTTTGCTTTGATATTTCACTGCCTTTTTTGTCTCTTCTTTTGCATGTTCCACGTACTCTGTGGCATTCATCACGTTCTTTTCTATGTTGTTGATCATTTCACCCTTAAAACGAAGTTTTGAAGAGAAAGCAGTATTGGAATGGATCTTTGTTTAATGAACCTAAAAGAAAGGCTCTAGAAGATCAAGAATTGCTTTCACACATCAGTGACACACACACTGGGGATGACACCTTTTCTGCTCTGGCATGGAAAGGAAGAAGGGAATGAGAAGCCAGGCTCCCAGTTCTGACCATCAGGGCAGAGAATTCTCAGGAACTGACCACCTGCAACATCCCTGTGTGGGAGGGATGCTGAGCAGCCACACACACTCCAGATCACACAGCCCTGGTGTGTCTGCACTGGCAAGAACATTGACTATTTCCACACAACAGCTCTAGGAAACACACACATGGGAGCTCCTCAGAGGGACTAGCACGTCAATGCATGACAAATTCAAATTAATTATGAGCAGTGACATTTGGCAATGAAATGGAGGATTGGTGGAAAGTGACAGTAAGTCTGTTACCTGTGTCTCTGTCCATCAGAAGAAATAATCAGCAGCAGTAAACAGCAAAGCATTACAGAATGATGCACAAGTAACTTCAGTTCATGAGTAATTCAAAAGAAACCTGCTAACAATTTCTCTTGGCTGTGTATTTAATATCAAAGCAACAAAGGACTTCTAGAACAAAACCCAGTTACAAAAAACAGGCAAGTTTCTCTTCTAACACTATTCTCTTCACTTCCCTGCAGAAGTCAAACCACTTCAAGATCAAACTTAAAAATACCTTTGTTGGATAATTGGTATTTAAAGACTAAAACCAGGCCAGATTTCTGGACATGTCAAGACAAAGCCAATGAGTACAAGAGATGACTTGAAAGCCTTGCCAAGCCCTTTACACTCCTGTGGTGAACACAGCATTGCACTTTGCATCAGGTGCAAGGTGCACACAGCCTGGCTGACTGTCACTCCCCTGTCTGAGAACCCAAAATGCCCAGGGTATTCACAGTGTTCCAGTTTTCCTTACTTAAACATGCACAAAGCTGCTCCAGCATACTGCAGTTAATCAAACTGAAGAAAATATTAAATATACTGACTGGAAGGCAGGTCTGTGGTCAGTTATTGAAAGCAGAAGGACATTGAGGTGGTCAATTTGCCCACAACAAAACCAAGAGCCTCCAGTGATTAACTTCCATATATTCTAATCACTCTAGAGCTGCACTATCTGAATAAAACCAGCTGCTTCTGCTCATTGCAGAGGGGAAGAGGGAGCAAACAGCCCCATCCCACAGATGTGCCTGAAGGGGTTCCTTTACCTGAGTCTCAACAAACATTGCCATGTCCATGAACATCTCGTGGAGCTCCCGAATGCTGGACTCCAGCTTCATGATATCCTTGTGGCGAGACTCGATCTCGTTCAGGGCCTGCCTGGTTATCTGGGAGTCTGATATGATCTTGGGGAGAATGCAGAGACACAGGTCAGTGTGTCATAAACAGCAGGAGCAGCAGAACACAGGAGATGTAACTGGCCCAGAAATACATACATCAGAAGTGAAAATGGAAGGATTACCACTCTCTAGCATTTCTTCCAGCTCCTCATCAGTGGTGGTCTTCCCAGCTAGGACAGAAACAACAGGGCTTCACATAAATAACATCTCTTACTGAACACAACACTTCACCATCCAGAAGGATGACGAGTCAAAGACAATTCTTGCACTGAGATTTTGCAGGATAAAACCCTGTACCAAGGGCCATTTTGCACAGAACAAAATCCAGAAAGTATCGAGTTAATAACCAGAAAACAGATTCAAAGCTGCCATGGGGAATCCTGGTCAGGGCTGGCTCTGCCTGGCTGGTTGGGGTCTCTGTCAGATTCCAGAGTCTGATCAGAAACATTTACAATCTACATATGAACCCTGCTAAGTGGAGTGTTCTTCAGACCAGCATTTATTCTTGTAACACTCAATATTTACCTATTCCATTCCATCATGGCATACCGTGGGCAATAAAATCTTTATGTAAATTTGATTTTCCTGACCCAGGATTCCATTCCCAGTCCTCAGAGAGGATGAGAACCCCCAGTGCACCTCCTCTCCTGCTCTGATGCAGTTTAGTACAGAGCAAACTGAATCCTATTGATCACACTCGTACAGCAAATGCAACACATTCAAATGACTTGCACTGTACACTTCTAACAATTACACATCAAATCCCTGTTCTTCCAATGAAAAATCACCTGAATATCTGCACCAACCTATGGAATGCTGCTCCATCAGGCAAAAGCTACAGTTGGAATATTATTTTCTGATGTTAATACCCAAGAATGCTGCAAAACCTGCTTTAAAATCTGTAGTGCTTAAGAAAAGCTGAAGGCTCCAACTGGGTCATAACAACTTCAACTTAATCCTGAGGTGTCAGGGTCCCTCCCCTCAAACACAAGCAAAGAACAACTTCACCTGCCTAATAAACATTACTGAAATGCTGAATTGAGCCATTACCATGAGAGGCTAATGACAAATTTGAAAAGCGCACGAAAAGCAAAATTTTCTTATAATTTTCGTTTCCCTGTTTGCATTCCCTGATTCAGCAATGTATATACTGACTTCTATAAAGCACATTAAAAACACTACTGATTTTAGGTACTTTTTAGACACCTTCCAAGGTAGGTACTGTACTTCGAAGTAAAGTCAGGAACCTTTCTAAATACTCCTAATAATGAATTGGAAGTAAGTCATATGTGAGTCAGTCAACAAATGATTAAAGTGCATTTAACAGCAGCACTGATTTGATGCCAGATGAATTTACCAAGTGTCCTTGTAGACAAAAATGGGACCACATAAAAAGAGCTGTTATCCTGTTAGGCATGTTAATTTTGGAATGGCTTTTAATAACACTTGCTGTTTCAGAATGCAGCTTTTCTTGATGCTTCATTTAAAACTGCAATATTGGAAGTAAATGAAGCAAAGGAAAAAGATCATTTCTTTAAGAACTTTCAATCTAGAGGAAATTATTGAGTTTTTTCTCTTTACAGCTGTTCTAAAAACAGTAACAGCAAGGAGTTTGTGCCAGGCAGTAAAACTGTTTCTGTTCTCTCCTACCCTCTGAGCTGCTGTCCACCCTCTGCTGCTCTGTAC
>NC_031784.1:406486-408221 GCF_001522545.3 Parus major | reverse complement strand
GGACAGACAGGGACAGCAGAGGGACAGCAGAAGGACAGCAGAAGGACAGACAGGGACAGCAGGACAGACAGGGACAGCAGAGAGGGCCATTTCTGTCATACAGCAACAACTCTGCACAACTCACAGTGGCACTTCCAGCCCAACAAAGCAGCACACAAGCTCTGAAGTGAGTCCAGAACAGTCCAACCCATTCTCCACTCCTCCAGAATCCACGGATTTTCTCTGAGCTGAGGAATCCTACCTGTGTTTTTCTGATCCTGACGTCCACTGATGTCCGATTCGCATTTTCACCCTGATCAAAACTCTGCTCAATAGCTGAGAACAAGACAGGAGAACTGAGTCAATGTCAGTTATTTAACAGCCCAATTACTTTGTAAATATTATTATTACTTTTTAAAGGTACAAGTTCCCCAGAGACACGTGTAACATTCCAGGGGATGGAGGTGGCAGTGATACATAAGTAAAATTTTAAAATCATTTTGATATTTGGTAGAGGTCTTTAAACACAGTAACTGCTTCACTCTTAACAGAGTCACACTAATGTCTTTTACACTGGAAACATTTAAAAAGGTGTCATTTTGCAGTTAAAGTTAATCTTCTCCCAAAGTATCACCCCCAGAAAAGCACTTCAGCTGCAGAAGACATTTCTATATGGAGGAACTACTTTGCATTGTCATTTTCTGGGTGATTTCTGAAAGCAAGGGGCTTTATTTGTCCTCACAACTTACCCTTTAGCCTGGCCCGGATTTTATTAGCAATCTTCTTTATTTCCTCATTTAGTTCTTCAAGTTCTTCCTTTGTTCCTTTAAAAAATGTATTTTTGAACTGTTAATGATTGATAATAGTAAGTCAGCAAGAGTCTACGAATCTACCTTGCAATCTCAGAATTTTATTCAGTACAACTATGCAGAGTTGAAGTTTATTATCCTCCTAAGTACTTTAAATACTGTTTTTATAATAGCAACCATTGGGTTCTTGCTTCTTGTGGCAGGATTACCCTGGGAAATGTTATTACTACCAAATCTTCAACTAAACCAGGTGCTAAACAGTTTCTAACACTTTCAGGGTAATGTTAATTTTCCAGTCAAAAGTTAAATGCTGAGTTGCAGGTGAGCACACAGATTGATGTCCCCTTTTCTCTGTGTGCTGTGCACCACCTGAACAGCACCATGTGTGTGCCAGGCACTGCCTGCAGCCTGGGAGGGATCTCACCCACAGCACCCAGGAGAGCTCTGCCACCTCCCTGTCACCTCTGTCACCTCCCTGTCACCTCTGCCTCCTCCCTGTCACCTCCCTGCACCTCCCTGCACCTCCCTGCCACCTCTGCCACCTCTGTCACCTCTATGTCACCTCTCTGTCACCTCTGCCTCCTCCCTGTCACCTCTGCCTCCTCCCTGTCACCTCCCTGCCACCTCCCTGCACCTCCCTGTCACCTCTGCCACCTCCCTGCACCTCCCTGCACCTCCCTGCCACCTCTGCCACCTCCCTGTCACCTCTCTGCCACCTCTCTGTCACCTCTGCCACCTCCCTGTCACCTCTGCCACCTCTGCCACCTCTGACATCTCCCTGCCACCTCTCTGCCACCTCTGCCACCTCCCTGCACCTCTGTCACCTCTCTGCCACCTCTCTGTCACCTCTGCCACCTCCCTGTCACCTCTGCCACCTCTGACATCTCCCTGCCACCTCCCTGCCACCTCTGCCACCTCCCTGTCACCTCTGCCACCTCTCTGTCACC
>NC_031784.1:403554-406394 GCF_001522545.3 Parus major | reverse complement strand
CCTCCCTGTCACCTCTGCCACCTCTGCCACCTCCCTGCACCTCCCTGTCACCTCTGCCACCTCTCTGTCACCTCCCTGCACCTCTCTGCCATCTCCCTGCCACCTCTGTCACCTCCCTGCCACCTCTGCCACCTCTGCCATCTCTCTGCCACCTCTGTCATCTCCCTGCACCTCTGTCACCTCCCTGCACCTCTCTGCCATCTCCCTGCCACCTCTCTGTCACCTCTGTCACCTGTCACCTCTGCCACCTCTGCAATCTCCCTGTCACCTCCCTGTCACCTCCCTGTCACGGGGCTCTCTGGGGACACATCCACAAGAACACTCTCTGCCCACAGGTGCTCATCTCAACACCCATTTGAGCCCTGACTAAGCCTGGGGGTCACTAAGAAGCAGCCTGTAAAACCAGCTGGAGGAATACAAACAGCCAGGAGGAGCACAGGGGGACAGGATAAAGTAACACCCCCAGCCCAGCTCCCATCAGCAGGACAAAATAACAAGATAAATGTCAAGCCAGCATTGCAACATTCAAACAAAAAATATCTCAGCATCTTTTCTTCCCTTTTCTCTGAGCCCTGCCCACAAGGGCTGGCAGCAGGGAAGGTCCCAGGGCTCTGTTCCCTGAACTGCCGAGTTCTCTGCTCAGAAAACACAACTCCAGCCCCAGCTTTGGGGACAAAGCTCCAGAAAAGGAACCGTGAGCAGCTCTGGGGTCACACAGCACCCTGACCCCAGCGAGGAACGGACAGAACTGACCCTGCAAGCCTCAGCTGACAACATCAACCTTTTCACAAGGGGGAGGAAACACAAGTAACCTCTCTGTTTGTGAAGAAAAACACCCATATTAAACTGAGTCTTGCTCTAGGAAAGGTTTGGATAATACAAGAAATATTCTGAATGCACATTTTTCAAATGAGACCTAAAAAAGGTCAAAATAAACAAATGAAAGTATTAATTCATTATTAAAAATTAAAATACTTGCTTAGTTTTACATTTTGCATTCTGAACACCTGGAGCTGTATTCCTATGGACAGCTAAAACAAACAGTATTTCAGAATATCCAACCACACTAATGTGACATCTTAAATATTATTACTCACTTCCTTCAGGATTTGGTGCTGACAGGATAATGCTGTGCTGCTTCTTCACTTCTTCCACATTTTGTGCTATTTTTGCTATATTATTTCTAATTTCCTCAACCTAGAGGAAGATAAATATGACAAAGACAACATTAGAATAATTTAGGGCCAATATGAAAAAAAAAACCAAAACCTCCTAAAAAACCCCAAACTATTTCATCTGTAAGCAGCAGAGAAAGAAATCCCAGCAGAAATGTCAACATTTGAACAGTCTGTAATTATTTTTTTAAACTAAAACCCAGTATTGTTAATAGAAAATATATTCCCAAAAGCTTAAGTGATAATATTCCTAATAAACAACTATTTTAAAATTCTATCAGCAAACTTCTTGTTGACAGGGAATTAAAACCATTTCTCTGCAATAAATGCAGAAAATACCCTGAAATAAACTAATAAAGCATTACCAACATTTGTTTTGGCATACAGTTCCAAACCATACTGGGGAGGATGAATTGTTAAACCTCACTGCTGGAATTAAAATGCAGAGAGAAAACAGCCAGTCTTTAATCCATGGTGAAAACTGTTGAGTTTACCTGTTGGAAGAAGTCATCCATAAAATGGTCTTTCTCAATGATAACTGTCTCCCCATCTTCATTTCCTTTGTGCTGTGGAGGACAACAAACACAAATCTGTCAGATGGACTGCAGGACACCGCTCTGAAGAAACCTCTGCCAGTGCTCCAGCACACACATTTTCATCAGCAGGCTGCAAAGCCAAGGAAGTTTTCCTTTTCTGAGGACTGTAATCCAAAATCAAGCAGAGAGGCCGTGGGAAGCCAAGTGAGTGCAAGAGAGCAGTGCAAGAAATGCAGAGTGCAGAGAGGCTGTGCTGCCCCAGAACAAAACACACAGGCTGCTGCTCCTGCTCCCAGCCCAGCAGCTCAGCCCCAAGGCAGGAATCAGGGGGTGATACACCCCTGATACACCCCCAGAGCCTCTGCCACACACCCAGAACATTCCCCAGCCCACAGCCAGCCCACGGAGCCTCAGCTCTTACAAAAGACACAGTTAACATGCATCATATGAAGGCAAAGAGATAAAGCTTGTCTTCTTTAATTCCTCTGACTGTTTAATTCAAACTGACTGTATGGAGTGCACTTAATCAAAATTAGAACAGAACATTAACATACAGTCATCAGGTTATCCATTAGAAAAAAAACAAACTACAAGATAATTGTCATGAAGGGATTTTCATTCCAAGACACCTTTTTTTTCTTACAAGGCCATCTGATCTACTAACACCTACTTTCTGCTCCTAACCTCTGATCCTATTACCCAAGAAGTTTGGTTCTGGCTTCTTTAAATTACATGAGATATGCATTGTTTGCATGACAATTCTGCAATTTAATCCAGTGTCAAACACTGCTATTATCTTATAAAGAAGTTACTGTCAGTTAACATCTGTGCACCAAAATCTACGAGTGCCCCCAACGTTCAGGGAGAAGTTACAGACCCAGTGCCAGCTCCTGTCCTGCAAACTCAGGGAATGCCTGAAGCCCTGGGGGAACACAGGCTCAGAACCCATCAGGGTTTGTGCTCAGAGGAAAGGATGATGTCCCACTGAAATACAGAATGAGAGCTCAGTGCCCTCCTGGCCCATCAGGGTTTGTGCTCAGAGGAAAGGATGATGCTGCACTGAAATACAGGACAAGAGCTCAGTGTCCCCCTGGCCCATCAGGGTTTGTGTTCAGAGGAAAGGATGATG
>NC_031784.1:394900-403204 GCF_001522545.3 Parus major | reverse complement strand
AGAGCTCAGTGCTCTCCTGGCCCAACCCCACAGGGCTGGGGACCACTGAGGACTCCATCACTCACTCATTCTGGGGAGATAAGAGAACTCAAATTGTCTGTCCTTACAGGTTGCCATCAATGAACAGTCTTGCTCTACACAAACAAAGGAGGAAGTCTGTGCCCCAAGAAAGTCACCCAAAACTTCACCATTCCCAAGACTGGGCTGCTACTAAGACACAAGCTCTAAGTTAATATTTAAGAAAGAGCTATATTTTAAAGACATTTAATTTCATTATCTATGCTTTCTATTTACTGAGTAAAGAGTATTTTTTTGCTTGTTCATAACTGCATCCTATACTTTGTTATTTGAATTAAAAATAATGAAAACACCATCTACTAAGAGATTCAGAATGCCAGCTTTTGGTTTGATGAGATCCTAGTGAAACACTGAACACTGGAGTGAATCCTGAAGGAAGGAAAGGCAGAGCTGTGACTCAGGAATGTCTGGAGCTCTCACTGGGAGGCAGCTGATCGTGGCTCTGCAGCCACAGCCCGTGCCACCTGTATTTCACTTTCCTACTTGGCTGCCGTGGTACCACTGACAGATCAATCTGCTCTCTACAATTTGTTGAAGGATTTATGGACAGCCTACCTCAGTCAGCAGCACTTGAAACACCTGAGAAGTTTGTCAACCTCTGCTCTTTATACTCATAAATCATCTCTTACCTAAAATACAGCTCATCTGCTGACTCTCTTCAAGTGATGTGCTTCCGTGCCTCTCTTGACAAGCACACAACTGACCAAGAACTCACTTTAATCAGGGTTTAGCAGAAACATACTGCTCTCCCCAGACTTCACCTCCCCAGTACAAGCAGTATCTCAAAGAGCTGATAAAAAGTTTCACGTCAATGCCAAGATCAACCTAATAAAGTCTGTTTGCAGCTCCTACCTTGACCTTGGGACTCAAAGTCTGGGACACGGAGCTCCATAACCATCCAGGGAGCTGTAGATCCATCCAGCCCCCTGAGGAGGAGCTGGGATGGGTAACTCTGCTCACAGCAGCTGGCAGGGCTGTGTTTGGGGTTTGTGTCCCACCAGGGCTGGAGACAGGGATGTTCCAGTTACAGCACCCACTGAGTCAGGGCCTTTTCTGCTCCCCTCCAAGGGGGCTGGGGCACAGATGGGACCCAAGGGACACTGCAGACCACACTGATCATGCTCAGTGCATGAAGCTGAAGCG
This sequence comes from Parus major, assembly GCF_001522545.3. NCBI lineage: Eukaryota > Metazoa > Chordata > Aves > Passeriformes > Paridae > Parus > Parus major. The sequence continues at coordinate 401,983 of NC_031784.1, read as the reverse complement.
AGAAGCAAGGGGGGCACCTTCAGTGTTAGGACATTTTGCCTTCCCCAGTCACTGCTCGTGTGACAGAGCTCTGCCCTCCTGGGAATGGCTTGACCCCTGCCTGCCCACTGGAAGTAGGAAGGAATTCCTTTTTTCACTTTGTTTGAGGGCAGCTTTTGCTTTACCAATTGAACTGCCTTTGTTCTCAATCCATGAGTTTTCTTACTTCTGGAATTCTGCCCCATCCCACTGGGGAGAGTGAGGGAGCATCCGTGTGCTGCTCTCGCTGCCAGCAGGGTTAAAATACAGATAATTCTCACAACAGCATTTCCCAGCTCCAAGCAGAAGCTGTCCTGATGGTTTATGGAACTTCTGCCACTTCCACTACCTTACAGAACTGCAGAAATAAGTCAGGCTGGAGATATCTTAGTAATTACTGACCTTTGAAACTGGAAACAGCTTTTGACTGAAAAACGTGACTATGACTTGCCCTTGAAGTTCCATGCAAGGTTAGCAGTTTCCCAGTGCAGATCACGTGTATTCATTCCTCTGGCAGGCTGCAAGGACCAGAAGTGACCATTCTCCCAGGGAAGCAGCCCAAGGAGCAGGTTACAGTCACAGCTCCTCCTCACAGCAGCAGTGTGTGCAGAAGCCTCCTGCACCCCAGGATTGATTTGTGCAGCCCCAGGGGCAGGTCAGGCAGCAGCAGCAGGGCTGGAGCAGCTCAGCAGCAGCTGCCAGGGCACAGCTCATCCTCAGCTCCGAGGCTGAACCCAGCCCCACGTCACAGCCTGACTCAGGGGAAAACAACAGCCCTGTTTTCTCCTGCTGCAAAGCCTCACTTTGTGTCTGCTTCCACCCAATTCCAGCAATTCTAACCCCTCTGACTGTGCTGCTTCACCTGCTCCTCAACAGTTCTAGGGGCACTGTGTGTGCAAAAATCAGCTCAGAAAAAAATCAGTGCAGTTCTCTTCACCTGCTCCTCAACAGTTCTAGGGGCACTGTGTGTGCAAAAATCAGCTCAGGAAAAAATCAGTGCAGTTCTCTTCACCTGCTCCTCAACAGTTCTAGGGACACTGTGTGTGCAAAAATCAGCTCAGGAAAAAATCAGTGCAGTTCTCTTCGAGTTACAGGTCCTTGCTTAAAAAAACCTGCAGTCAAGTATGAACTTACAGATTGCTGTGGAATACTCATTTTTCAAAGATTCTGTGTAACAGATCTTCATTAACACTCAGGAGGAAAGAAATACAAAAATCAAACATTTTCAATTATTCACCAACCAAGCATGAAAAATGAGTTCCAGGTATAGAATGGATAATAATAATAATAATAATAATAATAATAATAATAATAATAATAATAATAATAATAATAATAATAATAATAATAATAATAANATAATAATAATAATAATAATAATAATAATAATAATAATAATAATAATAATAATAATAATAATAATAATAATAATAATAACAACAAGAATAAATGGATAGACAGGTCTGCATCCACTTCAGCATGTCACAAGGGGGAAATTCTGGAGCCAAATGGACAATGCAGCCCAAACATGAGATCCAGAACAGGACTCTGCTTGAGCAGAGGTTTGTGTCTAACCTTGTTCTGAGATGAGTGAAGAACAAAAAGAAAGTATGAATAAGTTTTATTAGCAGACCTTTAAAGGGCCATCTGTTTGTAATAGCTGAAGTTAGCCAAATGTGCAGGTGGGAACACGGATGGCTCCTTCAGAGCCCTGGTACACGGATTTGTGTCTGTGAACAGCAAACCACTGAAGGCTGGGAGCACATTTTGCAATCATAGCTATGTACTTTCCTTCTTCTCCAAACACCCACTACAAACCACTGCTGAAAACAGGGTATTGGATCAGAGAACCTTTTAATCTGACACTTATTTGTGCTCATAATAACTAAAACCAGTCTAGGATTTGCTCAATTGTCCCATTAATTGTATTAAAGGACAATTCAACCAGCTTCAAGAAGTTCATTTGGGCCTGCTTGCAGTAGTTTAGAAATGACATTAAAACAACCCCCTAAAATTGAACAAATACAATTATGGTTGCCATCTTCTGCAAAAGCACATACTTCACAAAACTTCTTTGAGCTAAGAAAACAAGAGGAAGCAGCATTATCTGAAGGCTATAAAATCTGCATGTCATCAACCATTTCTTTCTCCAGCAATTGTTTGACAGCCTAAACATACTGTATTAATAAAAATATCTGACAGTTATGTTAATGAACCACAAACATTAATAGGCAGCATTTCTCCCTCTTCTTTACAATGACCTAGGAAAAACTAATGTTAAAATATTTTGCTTGCTGCCCAGTAAAACTCAGGAACAGGAAAATGAGGAGATGGGGAATGAGCATTTCTGCCAGGGCAATAGTGTGCTCAGTTAAAACACTCCAGTGTAGGCTGGGAACTTTGCAACTCCTCGTGTCCCACAGCAGCTCTGGAGGGAGCTGGCAGGTGAGGAATGACCAGAGGAACACAACAAAATCCTCGTGTTGTGTTATTAAGGTAGAGTTATTTCTGAGGACTCTGCAGGCCGAGCCCTGTTTGAAAACCACAATGTCTATTTCTACTCTTAATGATTTAGCCAAATGAAATACAATGAAACTACATTAACACACCTAAACACTTTGGAAAATAGGCAAACAACAACTTCATTTCTTCAGATTCACTATTCCTTTGCAGAGCATCTGACCCATGCATTAAGCATCTCTGTTCAAAGCATTTGTTCTATGAAAGGAAAACCACCTCACAAAACCACTGCACTTTTGATATTTCAGATAAAGATGGAAGATGGAAGCTGCTACTTCAATGAGTTGCCAGTGGAAATGGGAATATCCATCCATGCAACCTGACAAAACTCCAGGTCAACTACACACTTACACTTGTAAACATAGACTAGATCTTCAGTAACTCTCATCATCATTTCATGGTTAAATATTTTCTTCATTAGAAAAAAGTATTTAAGTCTCTAAGCTATTTATTAATTCTACAAGCAGTAAAAATGACATTGATGAACATATGAAGGCTGATATATATTTAAAAAGCAGCCAACTGCAGAAATGTCACCCAAAACGACTAAAAATACTAAAGCTGACTCAAAAATTCCTCTGTACAGCTGCATTAAACACTTTTAACCCTGTCAATGGGGGGTGTGTCAGGGTGTGGTACTGGTTTCTTCCATTTATAGAAACACAGAACAGGATTAAGTCTACAGGTATAGAATTATAAATCTAAAGCAAATTTGGATCACTATTGGTTGCTTCCTCTGTGTGAAGTGCACACCAGCACCCAAATCTGGCCTGTGTTCCCACAACCTGGACATGCTCAGAAACAGGGAAAGGAAATAAGGACACTTGAAAGAAATGACACTGGTTTTTTGGCATGACTCCAAAACATCATTCCTGGTAGAGAAACTGTAATTCAATAATCCTGAAACTTTTCCGATGCCAATTCATCCTTTCAGAGAGAAAGGCAAAGAGACTTGTAATTCCATCACTAGAGATGGAGCTTCCAAAATGTATTTTATGATCCAGAAGATGAAAGAGCCCCAGACCTGAATGCAGCTCAACACAGCCCAACTTCTCCTCATACGTGGAGTAATGGAACTATCACAGGAACTCCTGTGTGTTCTCCATTTCCATTTCTTTACAGGAAAGAAACAAAACAAACCCAAAACAAAAAACCTCAAATATCCTTTTATTTTACCCAAGCCATATCCTGTTGCAGACAGACTGATGGTGCCTCTCCCCAAACTCTCCCTTCTTTTTTAGGATATTTTCCAAAGCACAAATGAGGGAAAGGAAAAGAGCGTATAAACAGAAGCAGCTACCATTTTGTAAACACGCGGAAAATCCAGCTCGCAGAGCGCTTTCCTGCCGCATCACGGCCCAGGAGCTGCCGGGCGGCCGAGCCCACCCCGCTACAGCCCGGCCGGCTCCGGCACGGCACTACCGGGGGAATTTAGCGGAATTCAGCGCCGCCCGAGCCGCTCCGCAGGGACCAGGGAGAAGCGGAGCCCTTAGGGATCGCGGAGGGTGGAACCGCGCTGCCAGAGCCGGGGGATCCCGCCCCGCCCGCCCCAGCGCCCCGCACCTCCGCCAGGTCTGCCAGCCGGTCCTTCATCCCCGCCGCGGGCCCGCTGCCCTCCGCTGCTTCCGCGGGGCCCGCCCGCACCGCGCACGCTCCCCGGGCTCGGCCGCACAGCGAGCGGGATCGGCCCGGGGCGGGATCGGCCCTGGGGAGGAACCGGGGCGGGATCGGCCCTGGGGAGGAACCGGGGCGGGGCGGGACCGGCAGCCAGCGGGGAGGGACAGGCAGACAGCGGGGAGGGACCGGCAGCCAGCGGGGAGGGACCGGCAGCCAGCGGGGAGGGACCGGCAGCCAGCCCCTACGGGCCCCGCCCGGCGCCCTGACGTCTGAGGGCACGGTGGGCGGGGAGCGGGAACAGAGGGGAGCGGGAACGGCGGAGCCGGCACTGAGGGGAGCGGACACAGAACGGAGCGGGCACAGAGCGGGACCAGCACGGCAGGACCGGCACGGCGGAACCGGCACGGCAGGACCGGCACGGCGGGACCGGCACGGCTGCGGGCGGGCAGGAGCGGCCGGTGCGGCCCCCCCCGTTCCGGAGCGGGCTGGACACATCCAGACCCCGGCTGGACTGACCCTGCCTTGCGCACCGCTTGGGGCCGATGGTCTCCAGAGGTCTCTCTGCCAAGCCCAAGTGTTCCGGGAGACGCGAATGGGCCGGGAGCGCGTCAGCGGAGAAATCCTCGGTGCGGGAGAGCTCAGGTGCGCTCCAGGGAATTCCCGTCCCACCAGGGATCCCCACCAGGAGTTAAAACTCGGTTGCGGGAGATTGTAGTGAGAGAAAGAGCTGTAAAAAGGTGTGATCTGTTTATTTTTCAGTGGTACAAGCTTGTCTTAAAGGCCTGAGAGTTTGTAGGAGAGCATGCACGGACTGTGGAAGGCAGTACTCCTTTATACCACTCCTCATCTGCATCTGCAAACACTTTGTACCTGCTGCCTTCTATTCTGTATGTTTACCTGTGTCAGGCTTGCTAAGTTTGTTTACAGTTGGCCTGAGTTAAGATACAGGGGATGTAAAGGCCTTTTCAAAATAATTATTCTGCCGATTGCCTACGGATCTCACGGACTCCAATCTTTGTGTAGTGATCTAACAAGTGTTCGCTGCCTTTGCTGAATGGGGTTATCTGGAGCAGATGTTTTGTGCATCCTCTGAACTGAACACTTAATTATAATGCTGATAAAACAGATGCTAAAAAGTAGTTTCCACATGGTAATTTATCTGTTTAACAATTAAATAAGTGTTTGCCAGAAGCTCAAATGCTATGATAATGGAATTTTTAATTATTCCAAATTAAAGTGATAGATACTTTGCAGGGAAAATGTAGTTTACTAATAAATGTGTTACAATATTAAGAAATAACTAAAGCACAGTGAGTATTATATATATACACAGTTACAGATTGCTTTCCCCCCCATGTTTATATTATTTAAAACTGCCAAACTGCACTACTGTGGCTTTATGGTCTCCTATTTATAAACACATTCCTGTTTGTAAAAAGGAGAGGTGGAATTCACAAGGGTTTTACCAGGATAGCATTGTGCTGAGGAAAAGAAAAGATGAGTTGCATATTCTGAAAAAAAAAATCCTGACATCTAGAGGCACTCAGCAAAAATGCTGAAACCCACACAAACCCAACTCATCTCAGAAAGGGAAGGCAAATTCAACATGCCAGTGATTTTTCCAAGATCTCACACAACATTTGGATTGGCATTACGCTATCAAGTAAGCAAAAATTACAGCACACTCCAGCCACTCTTGTAATTATAAATGCAATTACACTCTTTGTGTATATTGTGTCTCAGAGGAAATTAACAATAAACTACATTTGTGTATATCACTTGCCATGAAATACTTTCCTTATCAATTCCATTCATTCAGATACATGTAAAAGCATATAATTTATTTATTCTAGATTATGGGGACAGCAACAAAGATAATAAAAGGTATTTAAGTATACTGGATTAAAAAGAAATATCAGAGACCTTAAAAATCAGAGTGAACACATGAACTTGGTATTTATTGACACACGCAAAACTTGTACTTTTTTTGAAAGCTGGCTTTCAAACAACTTTTTTTCCACTGATGTTTGGACAGAGTTTTTAGATCTTGGAGAGCTATTCTAAATCCAAGGCTTACAAACCAACTTTTGCTTTCATTACTGCACTCTCTAGTGAAGGTAGATTTGTTTGAAGAATGGAAAATCCCAGTCATGAGGCACATTTAAGAAAAGCCCCTTTGAGCACAGCCCAGCATACCTGAGAGCTATTCAATTCAACCCTCCTGATCTGAAAAACCTCTTTATTAAACACTGGACGCAGTTGAACAAGTAACTACGTGCCTTTTTTTCACTTTGTCTGCGGAGAGAGCATCATCAGCTGGCAGCATCATCAGCTGGCAGCATCTCCCGGGATTTCCCTGATGCAGCAGGAGGTGTAGGGGAGCGAGCCTGGCACAGGGGCTGTGTCACCCCCACCAGGACACCCGGGCAGTGCCCACACTGTCCCCAGCACCGAGGAGCTGCTCCTTCCAGCAGGGCTGTGACAGGGACATCTATCTGCCACCGCTCAGGCCTGGGCCCCTCGCTGCGGAAGGGCCGTGGATGTGCCCAGCAAAGGCCAACGAGGCCACGGAAGGTGTGGAAAACGCGTCCTGCGAGGAGCGGCCGGGGGAGCCGAGGCCCAGGGGACACCGCCTGCTGACAGCCCCGCCGTCAGCTGCGGCCAGTGCTTTCTGCCGGGCCTGCAGCGACAGCACCGGACCAAAGGGCCTCAAGGCCAGATTCACTTTCGCTCTTTGAGCACATTTTTCCGCTCTTCGGGTGGTCAGCCATTGGAAGAGCACGCCCAGCGAGGTGATGGAGTCACCACCCCTGAGGGGCTGACGAGGATGCGGCGCTGTGATGCGGTTTGGCGGTTTCGGAGGCCGTGCTGGGCGGTCGTTCTGGCCGGCTGGCCTCACGGGGCTCTGCGTGGGGCCGAGTCCGGTGC
>NC_031784.1:385829-393840 GCF_001522545.3 Parus major | reverse complement strand
CGCTCCCGCGCGGCTCCTCACACGCTGCCATTTCCCCCGCAGACACAGCATGGCCGCCCAAGGAGAGCCCCAAGTGCAGTTTAAGGTAAGGCTCTGGTTCGCCCTTTGGGTTTGGGGTGCTTTTTTTACCTTCACTGGAAAAGTAGCACGAGCGACTCTCGAGTGCCGACGTGGATGGTGGGTTTGGTTTCGAAGTTCTGGTCTTTCTTTAATGGCGTAACGTATTGTAGTGCTGCATACGACTTACACAAAAAGAGTCTGTTAAACTGCGTCAATCTGTTCTATTTGCAGTTTAGTCTAATAAATTTTAATGAATCTTTGCCTACAGAATGATTTTTAAATGTAAGAACTGAAGTGCACTGTAAAAGGTGCTCAGAGTGAATTAGAATAGCCTCCTTTCTGTTATGTGCTGATTGTTCAAATGTTTCAAAAGAGGATTTTCTGGTGTTTTGTGTGGTTGGTGGTGTTTTTTGGTATCTTAACAGCCAGAAGTTCTGAAGACAGCTTCCTGAAGGTTGTTACTTGTGATTCCTGCAGTACTTTACTTGTGTATTCTAGTTCATGGTGCAAACATTGGTGGGTTTTTGGTTTTGTTGGGTTTTTTAATTATAAGATAACAGTGGGCTTTTCCAGTGGATGTTTTGGTCATTTCCTTTCCAAATCTGTTCTTGTTCAGGTTGAAAGTCCTAAACATTCTTCATTCAGTCTCTTGTACAAGTTTAGTAGAACCATATTTACAGTGCAGTGCAGACCTTGCCTTCAAGGACTGGATGAGACTGAGCAGAGTTACAGCATGATGGATGGGCTCAACAAATTGGTTCCCAGCACAGGGAGCTGCTGCATGGGCAGTTCTGTCTTTTGTTTACAGCACTGTGTAGGAACTAAGCTCTTTATAAGAAATCGTCTCTGTGCTAGAATGACTGTAAAATGTCTCAAAATGCATTGCTCTGACTTTCTTCCTTTATCTGTCTGCAGCTTGTTCTGGTTGGTGATGGTGGCACTGGTAAAACAACATTTGTAAAGCGTCACTTGACTGGTGAATTTGAAAAGAAGTATGTAGGTATGTCTGAAGAAACATTTGAGCTCCACTATCTTACAAATGCAAGTACAATCCATGGCTTGCTAAATGAGCTGCTTTTTGTTATTTCCCTAGCAACACTGGGTGTTGAAGTTCATCCTCTGGTGTTCCATACTAACAGAGGCCCTATTAAATTTAATGTATGGGACACAGCTGGCCAGGAGAAGTTTGGTGGCCTGCGTGATGGCTACTACATCCAAGGTAAGATCTGGGGGGACAGTGCTGTACCTCTCAGAGCTCAGTCCTTCATTCTGCTCGTGCTGGCCACGCTGGAAGCTGTCAGTGTGGCTGCAGTGATGAGCTGGCATAGAACTCTTCAAACTCTTCATGTGGAGAGGACAATGCCACGCAAGGTGTGCTAAAGTGGGAGCAGGATAGCTTGTGTGGGCTTTGGTATTAACAGAGGTGGTGCACCTTTAATGACCAGATACACATTTGGTGGTTAAGGGGGCAAAATGCATGCTGCAGACTTTTTTCTGCCTTGCTGTGCTCAGGCAAGGGCTTGGAACACAAACTCTTTAGATTTTCAATGCCATGAGGATGTTGGACACCTCCATGCCAGAGTCTGCCTTTCTGAAAAGGTGCAGACAGTGTTCCTTCCTTCTGCTTGGCAAAGATCTGTCCTGTGCTACTTCACTCACCTGCATATCTTTATTATGTCTTATTGTAAAGTATTCTGGAGTTCCTTGAGAAACTGCTCTGGATGAGGACATCCTCACATGCAGACCACAGGCTCTCAGCCTACCTTGGAGCCTCATTAGCATGTCTGAGATGAATTAAATAGGTGTTAACTGATTCTGCCAAATACTTGGGCAAATCCAGGTTGGCTTCTGCAGTCTTGCACCTTCTCACAGGGTGCAGCACAAGGTGCAGCACGGTGTTCTCTGACACAGCTGAGTCAGTGAAAGCAGCTGGTCTGTACGGGGCAGCACAGATGTGAGGTGACACAGCCGTGGTTCTGTGGGCTCACACATTGACCCTGTTAACACAACAGGAGCTGTCAGAACTTGATGCTGAGATGGAAAAGTTGGTGCAGATGCCGAGCCCTCATGTGGGATGTCTCTGGGTTCCTCTTTGTCCCATGTTGCAAGCAGGTGGCTACTCCTGGTGTAACTTGACTTTGGTTCTCTTGCAGCTCAGTGTGCCATCATCATGTTTGATGTAACATCAAGAGTTACCTACAAGAATGTACCTAACTGGCATAGAGATCTGGTACGAGTATGTGAAAATATCCCTATAGTGTTGTGTGGCAACAAAGTGGATATTAAGGACAGAAAAGTCAAGGCAAAATCCATTGTGTTCCATAGGAAGAAGAATCTCCAGGTGAGTCAGGAGGAGGCCAGCTGGTCGGCTCTGCTGAGTGCAGCTGGGTTTTGGATGGTGATTGGGTGCTCTGCCTCTGTCATTATAGGCAGCCTCACATCTGTTGGCTCTTCAAACCAAAAGTGAGGGGAGGGGGAAGTGGTGATGTTAAGGATGATCATCACTGGCCTGGAGCAGAAGCTGTGCCAGGTTCTTAAAGAACTTGTGAGCATTTGGCTTTAACTGCTCAGAATCTCATGAACCCATGACAGGATTGGGGCTGCAGTAGGTCACGTACCAGGAGAAAGATAAATGCACTGTTACCTTCTGAAAGTTTTATCCTTGATGAGATTGGATAACCTTTCAGTTAATAGTTTCTGCCTGAAACTGTGTTTCTAGATACTTAAATGATAACTGCTTATAAATATGCAAACAAAAGTCATTCAGTCCAAAAAAAGGTAAAATAGTTGATTCTGTCTTAATCTTGAGATGTCCTAAATATTGGAGGATTTTTAAAATAATGTCTAATATGTGCTTTTTTCAGTATTATGACATTTCAGCTAAGAGTAACTACAACTTTGAGAAGCCTTTCCTGTGGCTTGCTAGGAAGCTAATTGGAGATCCCAACTTGGAGTTTGTTGCCATGCCTGCGCTCGCACCTCCTGAAGTCGTTATGGACCCAGCACTGGCAGCACAGTATGAGCAAGACTTACAGGTCAGTGGCAGAGGGCACAGGGCCAAAGCAGTTGTCCTGTAAGTGGTGTCACTCTTGGGGCACAAGTGGCTGGAGAACAGTTCTGAAGTGTAACTTGTTTGTTGCAGATTGCTCAGACCACTGCACTGCCAGATGAAGATGATGACCTGTGAGGGACGAAGCTGGAGCCCAGCGTCAGAAGTCTAGTTTTATAGGCAACTGTCCTGTGATGTCAGTGGTGCAGCGTGTTTGCCACTTTATTATCTAGCTGAACAGAACATGTGCTTAATCTTTGGGATGCTGAAAGAGATGAATGGGCTTCGGAGTGAATGTGGCAGTTTAAAAAAAAAAACAAACAAAACAAAATGAAAAAAAAAACCAAAACAAAAAAACCTTCATATTTTGGACCTGCATATTTAGCTGTTTTTTGGACTGCAATTACTTCCCCTTTTGAGTTTCAAATATAAGACTGCTGCAGTCACATCAGAGTGTTAAGTGGAAAATCTTGTTTCTGTCATTCCCATTCTTTTGTTTAGGTAATAAAGTTGTATTTCAAGTATCTTCAAGCAAGTGAACTTTCATGCATTGTTAGGAAAACTGTTCAAAGTGTCTTCTGTTCTTCATTTGAGGGTTATACTTGATTGTCTACTACTGCATTTCTCATTCTGTTTTCCTTCCTGCTTCTCCTCTTCTGCTCCTCTTGCTAATTTGGAGCTAACAGTTAACCTTTGCCTTTTTGCTGGCGCACAGAGCTGAAGGTGCCGGGGCAGAGCTCGGTGGGCGCTGCTGGGCCGTGCCTGGGGGAGCGTTCCCAGCCCTGGGGAGTGTTGAGCAGTTCCAGCTCCTCGCTGTTCCCCTCCCACAGGAACCTCCAGCTCTGTGCTCCTGGCAGCCAGCAGCATCCAGCCTGGTGACCGACTCGAGCTGTCTTTGCATGAACAGCAGCAGAGCTATTGCTGGCTAAACCAGTCCTGGGCATCTTCAGATTCACTAACCAGAAACAGCTGTGGCTTGAGCTAAAGCACTCTTTATACCCAATGCTGTATTAACTGAAGCCACAGTCATTCAGACATCTAGACTTTACTGTAACTGCACCAAGTTCTTAATTTGAAACTGGCTTATTACAGCACAAATGGTGGAAAATGTCAACTTTTAACACTACCTTGTAGCGATGAATCTTGGTCAATATTAGTACTGCTAGTAAGCAAAACTTAAGTTTAGAATTTTTTTTCAGTAGTGTTTGAGTACATGAAGTCTTGAACTCTTCAGTTTTGTATTTTTGGTTTCTTAATAAAGTGGAGCATTTCATTTATTTCTTTTAGCTTGTATATTTGTGTACATAAATTACTTTAGCTGCCCGGTAGCAAAAATTGGACTATGATTATTGTGCAATATTGCTGAAAATGAGTAGTTTTTAAGTTAATTTTTGGAATTCTTGGGGGTTTGGGCCTGTTTTTGGTTACTTAGAAGCTGAGCTGTGTGTTTTGAAGCTCCTGGATGGAAATGAGGAATGTTGTACCCTCGGTGTTTGAAAGGGGACAGACTCCCACTTCATGTTTCATTGACTCTTCTGCTGCATCATCCTGCTCTAACTTTGTTGTAGGCTTTTGCCTGTAGTGTTACTAATTCCCTGTGCAGGTCGTGGTTAATCCTGCTGGCTTGGCTGCTGCTGCTTTACTGAGTGGGGTGTGGTACCTGTGTCTTCATCTCTCACTGCTGGAAGCAGCTGCAATGTTCTGGCAGTGGAGTAAAGCCCACTTGAAGTGTTTGTTACCTTTAGTCCTTGTTAATACTTGATTTTAAATAATGCAGATAGCCTTCAGTACACATGCAGTGCTCAGTTCAAGTTCCTGGTCTATAACTGTTCTAAGGAAGTTTTCACTAGTTGGGTGTAGAGAAAACAAAATCTTGACCTATTTACTCAAGTAAAGAGGAGAATTAAAGTTGTGTTCTAAGAACCTGTTCACTGAAGCCACATCAATGCCAGCACTGAAGGGAGACTGAAATCCTCTGGAAGTGATGCTGAGGTGTTCTCTGCTTGGATCAGGAGCTGCAGGGTTCTGTGTTCTGCACACCAAACTCAGGTTAGAGGGGTTCTGTGTTCCCCACACCAAACTCAGGGGTTCTGTGTTCCCACACCAAACTCAGGGTTCTGTGTTCCCACACCAAACTCATGTTATAGGGGTTCTGTGTTCCCCACACCAGACTCAGGGTTCTGTGTTCCCACACCAAACTCAGGGTTCTGTGTTCCCACACCAAACTCACATTACAGGGGTTCTGTGTTCCCCACACCAAACTCAGGTTACAGGGGTTCTGTGTTCCCACACCAAACTCAGGGGTTCTGTGTTCCCACACCAGACTCAGGGGTTCTGTGTTCCCACACCAACGTGCCCCAGGCTCTAGTGCCACGTTTCAGGCTGGGCACGGAGCTGGGCACGGAGCTCTCCTTGCTCCAGGATGAAGCTGGCAGCTCCCGAGGGTCCAGGCCCTGCCACAGAAGCAGCTGCAGCAAACGCAGCAAACTGTCAGAGGAAATGTGCTGCTTTAAAGGCCTCAGGAGCGTTAGGGCTGCCCTTGGATCTCAGGATTTCAACAGAGGATCTTTTTGTTTCTCTTTAGAAACAACACACTTGCCTGCATCACTGGGAACCTTTGTGCCAGGAAGGGTGAAGACTGCATTTCTTGTACCTATAAGTTAAAACACCACGGAATTTGTCTTTTCCCTGCAGCAATGTGTCTGCTGTGCTGCTGTTACAGTCTGAGACTGCTGGGATCAATGTCTGCTTTGGTTGAAGGCAGCTCTTTGCCTGCCCTGGCAGTACCAGTCCCTTCCTCACCCGAGTTTTGGCAGCGCTTTTCTGCTCCTCTTAGCCAGGAGTGCCAGCCCTGTTCTAACTGATACAGTTCTATGATAACTGAGCTGCTCTGCTCCCTGCTTTCCCTGGGAGTGTTCATTCCCAGCCTGGCTCTGGGTGTGTGTTGGGTTTTACACTGAGCTGGGAAGTTTGGCTGTTCCCAGCCCTGGCTGCTGTGTGAGCAGCCCTGAAGGGCTGGGACTGTCCTGGAGCTCCTGCTTCCCTCTGCCCCTGGCCAGGCTGGGCACAGGGCTGGGGATCTGCAGGATGTGGATGTGCTGTCCTGGAGCTCCTGCTTCCCTCTGCCCCTGGCCAGGCTGGGCACAGGGCTGGGGATCTGCAGGATGTGGATGTGCTGTCCTGGCCAGGAGCTCATTCAGGTAACGGGCTGGAGGCTCCTGATGAGCCCAAACCAGAGCTCTGTGTTTGTCTGGTTATTGACACCCAAGGGTTGTTATTCACACCAAGGCTCTAGCACAGCCTGAACTTCCTGAGGTTACAGATTGGGGTGTACAGGGCAAATACTTTTAATTGTGTGGGTCATTATCTCCCAGTTCACCGGGTGAAGTTAGAGTTCAGTCAGTGAAAGACATTCTCCCCAAACTGCAGTGTTCTGAAATGGGGCAGTGTTTGTATTACAGCACTGGCTCAGTACAGGAATAGATTCCTTGATTTTTATTTTATTTTGGAGAGTAAAGTTGATGTCTGTCTTGCTGTGATCCTGAAAACAATCAGGTTCCCTTACTTGTTCTGCTTATGTGAGGGGAAAGAAGTTGAGACTATGAATGACAAGTTTCCACAAAGAACACTAGAAACAAAATTTCATATTTATATTAACCTTACCAGAAGTTCTAGTGGATCAAACTTATCTCTAAACTCATGGTTTTAATATATTTAATTCAAGCATTCAAAATTGAATGCTATTAATATAGTTCAGGTTTCTAGGAGGCAACTGTGGCTTGCTCAGAGTTGCCTATTTCTGAATTGACTTTATTAGCAAGGACTGAAAACCAACTGTAAAATAGTCATAAACAGGGAGCTCTTCAAGGCTGTGGTGATCTGTAACATCAAAGAAGAAAACTTCACCCAGTGTCCCTCCTCCTGTGACTGATTTTACTCCGAGGCACCGGGACCTTTCAGGCTGCAGCCACTCAAGGCTCTGAACGAGGTGTTGAGCCAAAGGCAGCAAATCAGGTCAATAATAAAAGGTTCCTTGTGTTGATCTGTCTCCAGTGCAGAGTCTGCTCCAGTCTGATTCCCCAGCAGTGATAATAATTCCTATTGCTCCTGCTGTATAAACCTGCCACTGCACAAAACCAGAGGGAACCTGCTGATGGCTTTAATCCATCCTGGTGCCCTTCAGAAATAGAACTGGAGGGAAGCCCTGACTGTTCTGGTTCGACTGAGAAGGCAAAGGTTCATTTTCACTTCTTCAATGGAGTGCACAGATAAAATAAAAGGAAAGCTGGGTTTAGGAGTGGGTTCTCTGGGCAGGTTTTGGGGAAAGAACTCAAACCAGAGAGCTTCGTTGCATTTATAAATTAAAAGATGAGTCATAATTAACAAGGAATCTGCAAATTCTGGCATTATTCATTGTGTTTTGATTCTGGATCTGGATGTTTTGTTTTATTCGAATACATAAGCTGAGGTCTAGCTATAAAACTTATTTCAGACTGCAGTAAATGGGTAATTCTGCCAGGTTTGTGTGTGTGAGAACTGTCTGGGACACTTCACCTGCAGGCTTTGCCAGGCTTAACCCAGCTGCGAGCAGCTCTGAGCTCACCGAGCCAGCGGTTCCGATGGAGCTGTAAAATAACCTGGACCTGGACATCGGGGGGTTCGGCCCAGTTCTCCTTCCCTGGTGCAGCAGGCGCGATCCTCGGAGCAAACGGGCGGTTCCGGGCTGGATCCGGGCTGAAATCGGGCTGAATCCGAGCTGGATCCGGGCTGGATCCGGGCTGGACCCGAGCCGGTTCCGAGCCCGTTCTGGGCCGATCCCCGGCCGGTTCCGAGCCGGTTCCGAGCCCATCCCCGGCCGGTTCCGAGCCGGTTCCGAGCCCGTTCTGGGCCGGTTCCGAGCCC
>NC_031784.1:382136-385633 GCF_001522545.3 Parus major | reverse complement strand
TTCCCAGGAACGGGGAACGCGGCCGGGCCGAGCGCTGCAGGTGCATCCTTCAGCCTGTGAGCACAGCAAGAAACCAACACCGGCAGCCTGCCCACAATTCATCACATTTATGTGGAAGATCTGTTAAAATCAGGGCTTATCAGAGAGCCAGCACATTGATAACTGACACTGAACTAAATACAGCTTCACCTGGGGAACAGAGACACCCAGCAAGTGCTGATCAGCCAATGTCACACAGCAGAAATGTGCTGAGGGACGTGCAGCAGTCACAGCTCGGTTCTGCTGTCATTCATGGGCTGACCCTGAAGTTGTGTGAGCAGCAAAACGAACAGAAAGCGTGGAGGGTTGGTGTTCTGACCATCACAACTCCTGTCCTGAGCATTATCCTGTCCTGAGCATCACAACTGTCCTGACCATCACAACTCATGTCCTGAGCATCATCCTGTCCTGAGCATCACAGCTCCTGTCCTGAGCATCACAACTGTCCTGACCATCACAACTCCTGTTCTGAGCATTATCCTGTCCTGAGCATCACAGCTCCTGTCCTGAGCATCTCAGCTCCTGTTCTGACCATCACAGCTCCTGTCCTGAGCATCTCAGCTCCTGTTTTGCTATAAGGAGATGTAAGGAGGGGAGAAAGATTCTGCTCCTCATGGACCCTGAGCTCTGGAGCTGGGGTGGCTGGAAGAGCAGCTCTGGGATGGTTTTCTCCACTATCCTTAAAATCAGTGGGGCCCTTGAGCAGCAGGGGAGAGATAAATAATGGTTTAGGCGTGTAGGATATTCTGTGTTGTGGTTTGAAAGGCTTTCAGCCCGGGGTAAGCATTTTCCTGGTGCCAGTTTGGGATCCTTTCAGCTGAGTTTTGCCCTTTGATGCAGCCCCTCCCATCACTGCTGACACCTGTGCTGGCCTGGCAGCTCCAACAAACACAGCAGATACCAATTATGGAGAAAACAACGCCATCTGCTTTAGTTAATCACTCTTTCCAGGCTTATTTGTGTTTTAATTGCCATCTCTGGAGTGGACAGTGGCTCCTGGGGGTTCACTGCTAGCAGAGGATTAATGGTTTTATTCTCTCTGAGCAAAAATCCTGCTCCTAAATACACGGCATTTATTTATCCCTGGCTCCTGCAAATCTGCCATGGTGGTTTTGTAATGCCATTTCCACAGGAACTGGCCTGACTGCAGAACTCTCTGCTGTGTTTAACTGTAGAGATTGATGTGCTGGGTGTTCCCTGGTATTTCCATCTCCAGCTCCTCATCCCAGCTGACTTTGCATTTGCTAAAAAAGTCTTAGACCCCAAAAGGGAAACACTTCATCTCTCCAAAAATCAGAATTTCTACCTAATTAAAAGGGATATGGATCAGGCTGCATCGATGGTCTTTAGCTGCAATGACATCTGAAAATGACATTTCTATAAGGAGCCAATGAAAATCACTGAGAGATTGACAAATCCTGTAGAAAAGGAAAGAGGGATTTCCTTGATCTCCATATCATATCCATTTTCATAGTCAAAATCACATTTTGAATGGTTGATTTTATTCCAGTTTACTTTCCTGCAATGTGCATTAAGAGCAGTGGCAGATACAAATGGGATTGTTTTTTCTTTCATTTATTGTTTTGGAAATAAGTTTTCAGGCAGTTCCGTGATTCTAGGGTGTGTCTTTGCTTTTAGGAGCTCGGGATGACGGTTCCAGGCGACAGATGTGAGTGATTATTCAGATTACAGAGCTCTGCAGCAGAGGGAGGATCAAACCATCAGGAGCTGCAGGGGCTGAGAGGTCACAGAGCAGAATCTGTGCTGGGCCAGCACTCAGCACCTGAAATGATGTGACTTTCTCTGGAATGCAGTTTTCATGCCTTTAAATTAGTTATGAGTTGCATTTTGGATTTGCTGACCCCTCAGAATTTTCAGAGTAGATTTGGGAGCAGCTCTGATTCCTGCCCCACCTCTCATCACTTTTGCCACTTAGGTCTAAAGCAGGGAGCTCCAGGCCAGTGTCATTCCCCATAGGATGAAGAGAATTTGGAATTAATGTCTGTAAGAAGCTCAGATGTTCTTGCTGAGCTCTCGTTTCCATTGGCTGCTCCTGCTGTGCTGGGGAATGTTTCACAAAGCAGTCACACAAAACCTTCCTGAGTGGCTCTTACCCCAAAGAGAAAGAGAAAAAGCTGTAAAAGTGTGAGAGAAACTGGCACAAATCCTGGAGACAACATGGTTTAGGGATTATTCATCATCATCACATAATATTATAAATGTAGTTTGAATGTTTGTGTAATTAAGATCTGACTACCTGAATGATCCCAAAACAAACCAGTTACAGACAGTGGCTTCTGGCAAAAAGGATTTGGCTTAATCACATAAAAAAAAAGGATTTATAAAACATTTTATTTCTACAATTATCCAATTTTATATAAGCCTGACATTAAGGCTCAGATAATCAAAGATTTGATTAAATTAAATCTTTGGGATTAGCACAAAATCCTAAACTACTTTGCAAAAACCTAACATTCTCTTCAGCACAAGGAGTAAGATATTCAAGGAACTACCAAGAAGCAAAAAAAGTCCAAAAAAGCAGAAAACAGACTGGAAAAGAGCTGATCCAATAACCATCAGTTAGGAACTGGGACCTCATTTAGGGAAAATGTAATCATTTAATAAATAAATCATTAATAAATGTATCATTTATTGTATGGTTTTATCTACCTGCTTAATTGCTCTTTGAATCATCAATGTCTCAAAGTTTTCACAAGGAATATCTCTCTATACAGAGTAAATCAGTTTAATGTTGCATATGTTGCACAATAAAATATTTTCACTTGATTAGGCCTAAATTTTATTGCCAAAACGCTGAATTTTGTTTTCTGGCACCAACCAGCAACTTCTCATATTCTTAATTAGAAAAATGTTTTTCCATGCTAGCGTTGGCCTTGTTGAATTATCTCCAGGATTTTGTTTTGTTTTCTTCTCCCCTGCTCTGAGCTGTTCACTTTGTCCTTTCAGCTCAGAGATTTCATCTGACCAAACATTGTCAATTATTTATCCTGTCCTGGGAGGGGAGCTGTGCCCTGGCCACCCCTCCATGCCCTCGGGGAGGGTGTTCTGGAGGGTGTTGGGGGTGTTTGGGGGTGTTTGGGGTGTTCTGGAGGGTGTTGTGGGTGTTTAGGGTGTTTCAGAGGGTGTTGTGGCTGTTTGGGGGTGTTTAGGGTGTTTCAGAGGGTGTTGTGGGTGTTCTGGGGGTATTCAGGGTGTTTCAGAGGGTGTTGTGGGTGTTTGGGGGTGTTTCAGAGGGTGTTGTGGGTGTTTAGGGTGTTCTGGAGGGTGTTGTGGGTGTTTGGGGGTATTTGGCTGGTGTTTCAGAGGGTGTTGTGGGTGTTTGTGGGTGTTTAGGGTGTTTCAGAGGGTGTTGTGGGTGTTTAGGGTGTTTCAGAGGGTGTTTGTGGGTGTTCTGGGGGTGTTTAGGGTGTTTCAGAGGGTGTTGTGGGTGTTTGGGG
>NC_031784.1:381540-381873 GCF_001522545.3 Parus major | reverse complement strand
GCTCCCCTGGACCCGTTCCAGCTCCCGGGGCTCTCTCGGAGCGGACCGGACCCTACCGGGAGTTTCTCCGGCCGGACCGGAGCGGACCGGGAGTTTTCCAGACCGGACCGGACGGTACCGGAGTTCCCCGGACCGGACCGGACCGGACCGGACCGGAGTTCCCCAGACCGGACCGGACCGGACCAGACCAGACCGGACGGTACCGGAGTTCCCCAGATCAGACCAGACCGGACCGGACGGTACCGGAGTTCCCCAGACCGGACCGGACGGTACGGGAGTTCCCCAGACCAGACCGGACCAGACCGGAGTTCCCCGGACCGGACAGGACCGGAC
>NC_031784.1:380567-381272 GCF_001522545.3 Parus major | reverse complement strand
GGTAAATATGTTGATATTGTTCTGAAGAATCATCTTTGCCCTGTTTTCCAGGCAGAGCTGTTCTGGCTCTGAGAGTTTTGTGCTGCCCTGCTTTGCTCCTGTGCTGCTGCTGGATCTCAGTAACCCCCCGGTGCCCAATTAGCATCGCCCATTAGCGTGATTTGATTGCAATGCAGCGAGGAAGAGGAGGGAGGAACATTCCTCAGGCTCTTTGAAGGAGATGCAGCTGGCAAATGATTTTTTATAGTGCAAATCCAAGCGAACTGCACCTGTGTACAGCAGGTCCCTGGAGCAAAGGACAGATAAATGAGTTTACACAGCTGGGGGTGATTTGTGTCAGTGAATTAAATAAAATCCCCCTGTCCATTAGCAGAAGAGCTCCCGGTACAATGTGAGTGGGGGTGTGTCGATGTATGGGCTGTAATCACAGCGCCTGTTTCTGACAGGGGAACTGATCAGAGCCATTTTAACCCAGCACATTTATTGATGGATTAGCTGAGTGTGGTGTGAAAGAAGCTTTACAAGATCTGCTGTTTCTTAAAACACTCCTTTCTACCATGTTTGCTGAAATATTCCAATCCCAGTTGTGCACCAGCGCTCACACGGTAAATGTGTGCTTCCAGGACCTGTCCTGTGTCCTGTGTGCTTCCAGGACCTGCCCACCTGTCCTGTGTGCTTCCAGGACCTGCCCTGTGTGCTTCCAGG
>NC_031784.1:373834-377884 GCF_001522545.3 Parus major | reverse complement strand
GCCCTCCCCCGCGGCCGCCCCGGGAGCGGGACAGGAACTGCAGGGCAGAGACGAGAGCAGAGAAAGTTGGGAATGAGATTTTTTCTCCTCGGCACAGATCGGAGTCCCAAGGATTTGAGTTCTTCCCCCGGAACAGCGAACCCCGGGCTCTGGAGACGTCTCGGGGAATTCTCCTCCGGTCTCGGTAAATTCCTCCGAGTTAAATGAAGATATCGAGGGGTGAAGTAAGAAAACGCCGCTTGGAGGGTCCGGAAGGATATTTTACCGTCACTGAACAAACAGACTTTTTGAACCTGCATGGAAAATGTCCTTTTTAATACCAAAAGTCGCGAAGGAAAACTTATGATTGAAATCTTACAGGAATTGGATTTCAGCTGTACTTTTAACCTTAAATAGACCATGGAGAGTTTGTTATCTCTACTCTGGTGCCATTATTCTTTGCTGATTTTATTTCATCAAAAACATCAGGTAATATTCTGACTGGGGTCAGTATTGAGATGTGCTTGGATTCCTCACCGTGTCTCATTATTTCATGTTTTGTGTGCAGGTGTATGGAAACTATTCCCAGCTACCCAAACACCCAGGTAAGGAATGCTCTGTTTACATTTTATGACGATATACTTAAATATTTATATTTATTTTTTTTTTTGCAGTTTGTATTTCTGTTATTTCCTTGGCTGAGCCCATGTGGGAATGCCAGCCCTGTATTGAATTTGTAACAGCCCAAAGTACCAGACTGTCCCAGTTAAACTCAGCACCCTGCCCGCTGAATATTGGGAATGGAAACACATTTGGGGAAAATGGCTTGTTTTTGATCAGTGGGAAAGTCCAGAATAGACTTGTTTGCCCCCACTTTCCTTGAGTGCAGCTTTCTGACCCCAGTCTCTGCAGGGGCTGTTTTCTCTTTGCCCCGGATGCTCAGCACGTTCCATTCAATGAGTTTCAGCTCTTTGTGGCAGCTCGCACACCTTGCAGTGACTCTGGCGAGCCTTGGGGTCCTGTCCCCTCCTTCACGCTTGGCTTTCAGTCACTTTCGGAGCGGATTAGGGATTTCTCATCAGTGTGAACCCTCGGAGCTCACAAGGGTTTGTGTGTGTAACTGCAGAGCTCTTGTCTATAGAAATAGTTTAACCTCAAGCCTCATGGTGGTGTACAAGTACAATTTTACCACTCCATGCGGTGCTTTGTGCTGTTCTAAGCAATGTAATTGTTGTCGAATGGAGCAGAGAGCGGCGGGGAGAGGCCACGTCTGTGAAATCGGCTTCAGCCTCACCAGCTGCTTTTGCTCCCCCTCGCTCCAAGCCAAGAGAAGGGTCCTGTTTGCTGAGAGCCGGGCTCTGTGCTGCTGCTGCTGCTGCTGCCTGTGGAGCATCCCTGCCCGGGGCTCAGCCTGCCCTTCTGGACCAGCCCTGCCTGGGGACAGCACTTCACCTCCGGGGCAGCAGGTTTTCCTTCCAGAGGTGTGAGCGGAGTTCAGCTCCCCTGGAACTCCCAGATCCCGTTTTTTGTGTGCTCTCTGTGGGTCACCATCCCCCGAGGCTGGCATTGGCCCCGTCCTGGCCGTGTCCCCCCTGCCTTGGCAGCAGCAGCGGAGATGGAGAGCCCAGAACCCCCCGGCCACTGCCCTGAGACATCCCCACCTCATCTGTGCTCTGCTCCCTCCTCCAGGAAAAACCTCTATGACAACGGCAAACATTTGGTTAGGTGGGCTAAGAATAGATCCTGAATTAATGAATTCAATTATGAATCATTTGTTAGATATCTCTGGTATAGTTGACTTTGGAAACAGGGCTGAGCACTTCTTGTATCCTCACAAGACTCAGAACTCTGCGTTCTGCTTCCTCAGATCTGCAAATGCTTGTTGCAAAGTTTAGCAATTTTATCAACTTTGCACTCAAAATAAAAAGAATAAATCTTATTTTATCCCATCTGTGTCACACCTCAGGAGCCGTACGTGAGGATGGAGGATAAAGTGCTCTCCAGGGTGGGCACTGGGCACTTCAATAAAGGTTTTGCACCTTTGGATCCACAGCAGAACGATCTGGGGTGTGTGCAGGATCTGGGGTGTGTGCTCTGATCCCAGAGGTGGAGAAAGGTGTGGAGTGCAGGGCACAAGCCAAGGACACCGCTCCTGACTTGGGTCAGTTTGCACATCAGATTTTATAGTGTTTGACAGCTGAAGTGGGGCTTAAAACCTTTCCTCAGTCAGCTTCACCCCTCAGACTCCTGAAGATCTCTTGGGAATGAGCAGATTGTCCAGGGGGGAGCAGGAGCAGGGTGACTGCAGCCCTTGCTCTCTTTGTTACCCTTCGTGTCTTTCCCACCCACCCCACAGAGAAAAGGAACTCACAGCGCTAGGGTGGTGTGCCCTGGTGGTGCATTCATGGAAAAGCTTCTGGAATTCTCTATCAACTTCCCCAAACTTTCTTAGCTGCAGGACATGCTAAATTTATTTCATCGCATCGCATCAGATTAAATTAATTGTTTTGAAAGTGAAGGGTTTCTTGCAGCTAGCAAGATAGGAAAAAATTACAATTACAATTCATGTTTTTCTACACTATTAATGCTCTGCCCTTAAAATAGATTTGTTATCTCAACAGCAAACTTGGCTGTTTGGGGTTGGCTGAGTTGAAGTGACTCCATGTCCCAGAATTTGTTCAAACTCTGCTCAGTCAGACTGAAATGCCAGTGGAGACCTGCAGGTGCCTTTGTCATCTTGTCCAGCTGTTCCTAAGGAGAACTTGCAGGAAAACAAAATGTTTCCCTGAGCCCCAAAGGGCTGTTCTGCTTTTGGGGTGCTGCAGAAGGTTCTGGAGGCAGAGCTGGTGCTGGGGGGAGCTGGGAGCTCTCCCCTGTGGTGTTTGGTGTTCTGGAGGCTCTCCCCAGGAAAAGCCGAGCCCTGTCACACCTGCAGTTACCTCTGCAGGAAGCAGGAGCAGAGATATTTGCTCAGGGAGATATTTGCTCGTTCCCTGCTGCGTTCCCATGGCGCTGCTTTGGGCTGTCCACCCAAAATCCCAGCGAAATCTGGAAATGACTCTCGAACGTCTCCTCAGCTGCTCCTTCTGTGGGGGCTGCCAGATACACCAGCAGAGATTCAGCTGGAGATTGTCACACATTTTAAGTGCAATTAAAATGAAAATCAGCCGGGATTTAAAAGCAGGTTTTCTGCAGTGGTTAATCAGTGACATGGCTTTAATCTATTCTGCTGCTTTGATTTATGATCTCACTCGTGTGCCACGCTTGATTTACATAAAATATTTAGGTTTACTTAACCTTTTGACCTCTTCTACGGTTATTTTCTGTGGAGACCTGTTACATACCTTGTAGTTCTTTTATTTAATAATCTTTTAATCTGTGTTTCTTGAAAGGGTTCAAAGTCCTGGCATCAGCTTCCCATTACTGGCCACTGGAAGATGTGGATGGAATTCACGAGTTTCGGGACACAAATGGAGGTAGACAAAGCATTCATTCCCTGGCAGTGGCAGCCACGGCTGCCTGGGCCTGGCTGTCACTAGAGGGGCAGCAGGAGATAAAAAAGGGTTAATTTTGTGGCTCAGGGGCTGAGGTTTTTTCCCAGTTAATGTTTTTGCACTATCCAAACGATGCTGTATTTGTGAGCTGATTTTTATGGAGTATTCTCCGAGGTTTTATGGGCTGTCTGCACATTTCTGGGTTATAAAGAGAAAGGTTTATGATCCAAGGAGTCATTGAAATCCCATTGTTATTAGTTGGTTTGGTACATGCACAGCACGCTCTGGGCTCCCTGGCTCTGCCAGCAGGGAAATTTCTCCTTCTTCCCTTTCTTCCTTTGGGGTTTGGAAGGAGTTAAATTCCCTCCTGCACTTCTGAACATTGCACGTGGTGACTGCAGAAAGAGAGGTGTAAGCTCTCACCTGGATCCCTCTCACTCATTTTTATCTGCTTTTGGCTATTTCCTCAGCATTGTAGCATGAGTTCACTTTAATCCAGTTCTTTCTCCAGCTGGCAGAGATGTGCTGAGGGGAGGCTGCCCCAGGTGTGCCAGTCAGCTCTGGGGTGCTGGAAGGG
>NC_031784.1:367093-371281 GCF_001522545.3 Parus major | reverse complement strand
CTGAGTGGCTCTGGGATGGGCAGGAATGGGCAGGGATGGGCAGGGCTGGACACGGGGCAGGGATGGGCAGGGATGGGCAGGCAGGGATGGACAGGACAGGGATGGACAGGCAGGGATGGGATGGACAGGGCTGGGCAGGGCTGGGATGGGCAGGGATGGACAGGCAGGGATGGACAGGCAGGGATGGACAGGGCTGGGCAGGGCTGGGATGGGCAGGGATGGACAGGGATGGACAGGCAGGGATGGACACGGGGCTGGGCAGGGCTGGACACGGGGCTGGGGCTGCTGCAGCTCCTGGCCCTGGGAAGGGGTTGGTGACTCCTGGGCTGATGCACAGGAATGGAGTTTGGATTTCTCAGCCCTCTGCTGCTGCTGTGTTTTGGGCAGAGCTCTGAGCACAAGTGAAGAGAATCCCTGCAGAGCCTCCTGGGGAAGGGGTTAAACCTAAACCACCACGGGCAAAGCTGTGGTTTGTGCTGTGCTGAGAGATATGAACTGGCCAATTCATTACTGATTGTGTTTATTCATGGTTTTGCTTATTTGTTTGTTTTCTTTTGTTGTTCCACCCAGCTCTAAGAATCCACAACTTCACTGTGCTTCCTCCCCATAACTCTACCTTTGTAAATACCAATGACTCTGCCTACTCTAACTTCTCTGCAACCGTAGGTGAGATTTCCTGCTTGTTTTGTTCTGCATTGCTCAGCCTGGATGGTTCTTGTTGGATTCAGGGTTCACTGTGAGTTCTGCTCCAGTGGTGGAAGTGTTTATTATTGTTATTACCATGTCATACATTGAAAGGCCCCCTGTGGTATTACCTGGATTGCTGGAACCCTGGGGGAGGCAGCTCCGTGTGAGTCCCACAGGAGGATGGGCCCAGGGATCCTCCAAAACATAAAACTTCTGTTGGCTCAAAAGAAACAGAGATGACATTTCAGAGGGACACATGAGAATAAACAGGTGAATTTTTTTCTTGTTTTTCAAGGCTGAAATGGAAAGGAAGCCTTCTGGTTTTCACTGTTTTGTAATAGTTTTTAGAGGACACGTTAAGAGAGACAGATGCAAACAGATCTGCAGAGCCTGGGAGTGAGATGTTGTCAGTCTTGACAACTTTGGTTAACATGATGATAAAGAAACAAACACGATGGTTTATTTTGGGGTTTGTTGTTTGTTTGCTCGTTTCAATGAGACACAAATCTCTCTCTGTGTGCCCTTTTATTAATTTTTGAATGTCCACACAGCAGGAGGTCAGAGGGGGAACAGAAAATGACAATTCCCTGGCAGGCTGGAAGCAGTTCCAGCAGTTAAAGCCATGGCATTTCTGTATTTGTGCAATTGAGACGTGACCTGGTGGCCCCTGTGCCTCAGGTGTTCACTCACATCCCACTCTTGGAAAACCTGACCCAAGGAGAAGGATGGAAATGGTAAAACTCTCACTTGGGCTGCTCAGATAGCAAGAGTTTTATATTGCAATACTAAAGCCACTATTTTTTTACTCTCTAACAGTAAAAGTGTGCTGGCAGATGGGAACTCTATTAATGATGAACTTGAAATGACCCTAATTCCTTTCAGTCCTCTCTTATCTGCTTTACAGAGCATTTGCACAGTTCTCACATAATAAAACATGTTCAATATGAACATTATAGAGTGACACCAATGGCAAAGGCAGTGCTGGGGGAACAGAAATTCGTTACCTTTTGGGAATTTTCCTGGAGAGATGGATTTAGAATTTGGGTGCCTTGAGAACTTGGAAATGCTCAATTTATTCCATAGTGCACATGTTTGTAAAAGAAACTGAATTTTATCTGTCAGCTGGAGGCAGGACTCGATGGTTTCTTTCTCAAAGGGAGGGGAAGATAATAAATAAAACTGATAAATAGATAAGTTAGATAAATGGATAATAGATAAAACTGATATTTAAATAAGGATTTGGGATGAACTAAGAGAACATGGAAACTTGCATTCAGTGCCTTCATGAAAATGGCCTCTCACTGCTGCAGCTCCCTCTTCTCAGCATTTTTGCAGAAGAAATTAAGGAAAAGGGCACAAGGTTCTGAATCTTCAGTCCTTGCAGGAATTCCATCCCAGACAATGGTGGGAACAGGAGCTGCACACTGAGCAATTAATGTTCTGTCTGCTCAGAAACAATTCAGGATTCAGAAATAATTCAGGATTCAGAAACAATTCAGGATTCAGAAANTGTGGGGTGCTGGAAGGGGAGGATGGATGCTGCAGGACTGTGGGATGGTGGAAGGGAAGGATGGATGTTTCAGGGATGTGAGATGCTGGAAGGGGAGGATGGATGCTCCAGGACTGTGGGTGCTGCAGCAGAGGAGCTCCAGCAGCCCCTCTGTGCCCTCAGGGCTGCTCCTTGCAGGTGAAAGCTGGGGCTGAGCTGGGTCAGAGGGTCCTGGTGAGTCCCCAGGAGCTGCTCCCTCTGTGCCCCCACCTGGGGCAGCTCCAGCTGGAGCATTCCCAGTGCTCCCAGAGCCTGCTCTGCCCCCAGCACTCCCCAAACCCCCGGGCCAGAAATGCCAATATCACTCTGCTCCTCCTAAGGGGGGAAAAGATCCAGAAATAAATCCCTTTATTGTTGAGCTGTTCAAGTTTTTTAAGCCTAAACTTTGACCTGACTTTCCAGAAAATTTCTGAAAGGAATGAAATTGCCTGACCAGAAATATATCTGGGCAATATTCTGCTTCCATTAGGAGCTGATGGCACCATTCCTACTGACTTCAATAGAATAATAATTTGGCTTACAGAAGTTGCCACAGAAGTTCTCTCCAAGTGTGTTAAAGTCATTTTCTGACCCTGGGCTTGATGGGGTCCCAAAAGGAGTGAAGTGCTGAGCACCAAAACTGTCCTGGCAACCACATCACAACAAAGCTGTGGGGACAGTGCTTGAAGATGATGTATATAAAATACAGCTCTTGGAAAACAACACTTTACCTTAGATTGTTTTTCAAATTTTGTTAATTTTATTCAGCAAAATTCAGAAATATTTTCAGTGTTTTGGAAGAGAGAAAGCAGCACAGATGAAGCTCCTGATCCCACAAAGCTTCACTGACAGGGAGGGGCTGGCTCACAGGAGCAGTCTCTGTTGACTCCTGTTACGAGATGGTGTTAAAGAAATGTATAAATGAGCCAGCTGCAGGACTCTGCTGAAAGAATTGGGTGGATTTGGTCTCACAATTACTTGCAGGGGATTTCAGTAGCCAGAGGTCTTTGTCTCTGCAGTGCAGCTCTGCCAATGCTGAATTCTCTCTTCAGAGCTGCACTGGATGGCTCAGATTCCTCTCAGGTGTTTCTCCTGCCATGATCAGACACAGATATTATCTCAGCTGCCTCCAGCAGAGCTTTTATCAATCTGCTATTTCACTTGGATATACAAGAAAAGTGTTCTTTATTGTTGTAATCTACTCCAGGTGACAATCTGCCTGGGTTTGGTTCCATTCTGTGCAATAAACACAACTCTTCTGTTTATTGCAGAGTCTTTCTTGTTTTCCACTCATCATATCATGCAATTATTTTCATTCCATGTTTCTCCTCTGAAATCCTCGAAGCACCACCACCTGTCTGTCATGTTAATCCATTTTTTTTGTTGGAGTCATTGTGTGTGAAGCCAGATTTATATCTCTCAGAGCATTCGTGTGGGGAGACTGGGTCAGCAAATTAATGTTTTGGAAATCTCAGCACTGGAAGCAATCGAAGGGAAACCATCAGCTCAAAATATAGCAAATAAAATGAAGTGGCCACGCTCAGGTTTTCCATCTGACCCCTTGTTTCCCACACATTTTTATCTGGAGGGTTTGTGTGTGTTTTGCTTTTCCTAAAAGCATTTGTCTTTTTGTTCTGCGAGCTCAATTGGTCTAAATCCCAAATCAATGTCTCTCCATCTACTTTCATGGGCTTTTCATCAGGCTTTATTTGCCTGCCCAGGGCAAACAATTACAGTGTGCAAGACACTGTTAAATTTTCAAAATCAGAAAAAAAAGAGAGAATAAAACTTTATTGTCAGACATAAAGAAGCTGGAGGTTTTCTTGTATTTGGATGGAGTCTCCCGTGCTTTGATTTGTGCTCATTGCTCTGCTGGGTACAAATGGGGAGAGCCTGGCTCGTTTTTCCTGGAGAGTTTTTCCAAATTGCTCAAAGCCTGAGTGGCTCTGGGATGGGCAGGAATGGGCAGGGAT
>NC_031784.1:361516-364528 GCF_001522545.3 Parus major | reverse complement strand
ACAATTCAGGATTCAGAAACACAATTCAGGATTCAGAAATAATTCAGGATTCAGAAACAATTCAGGTTCCCGTGCTCTGGAGTGCATTTAACCCAGCAGGATGCTTGGATTGTGATTTTTGATGATTTCCTGTTGTCTTCATTGCTAAAACCAGTCAGGACAAGTGAGAACAGCTCCCCAGCATCACCTGTCAGCTGCACCCCCAGACCTGCAGGAGGTTCCTGCAGTAAACAAAGAGCAGTTTTTCTGTGTGAAGAGGATTCACGTGCTTTAGGCGGTAGCAGATGAACCAAGAGCTCTTTTCTTTGGGAGGGAACACAAGAAAATCACAAGCAAACCACACATTATGTACATCAGACAAAGCAATTGCGTTTCCAAGAGCCAAGGGCAGCACAGCAAGGATGTCTGGAGAGGAGATCCATTTCTGCCCTGTGAGTGCCGTGTCAGGGATGTTCCACTGAATTTGTCCTTAGTGAAAAGTGGGGGCTGATCACCCATCTGCCCTCTCAAAAAGTGAAAAAAAGAAACACTATTTTGTCACATTTTAATTGGTTAAAGAATTCCTTGGCTGGCTCAGCCTAACAGCAAAGCAGCTGCAGGAGGTGGCGTGGGAAACGTGAGGTTTGACCAAATCATTTTGGGGTGTGTGGGTCCTGTCAGCCCCAGGCAGGCACAGAGCTCAGTGGACAGCAGTGGAATATTTACAAATGGAGTCAAAGGGCTCTCTGGGTGCTCTTTAAAAGTATAACAAACAGAACCAAAGAAATGGAACAAACCAAAACAAACACCAGAAAGAAAAACAAACACCAAATTGACATAGCCATGTAGCCATGGGTAAACATCTGAGCTGCAGCAGTCTGTTAAAATCATCTTTCCAGGAAGTTTTCCTGCATGTGAATGCTAAACTGGATTTTGCTTTTGCTTCAGATATTGTAGAAGGGATGGTGAACAAAGGAATTTACGTCACTGAGAAGAAAGGAGTCACCTTCCTCTTCTTTGGAAGCTATAGAAATTCTTGCATTAGTAATCCAGAGGCTTGTGGGCCTGAAGGTGAGAAATTCATTAATTATGATTGACTTTTATTTTGTTGCCAAATGATGTTATTCAATAATCATTGCTCCTTTCCTCCCTGCAATGAAATCTAAAAATCAGGCTTGACACTTGACTGACTTTTAAAACAGTTGTGTGTTGATTGGTGAAAATTTGGTCTTTTCTACCTGCATTTGTGGAAGATGCAAGAGAATGTTCTCTTATTCCTTGGCTTGAGCTCGTGTGGAGAAGCTGCTGTGTGAAGAGTGAGTGAGTTTTGATTGAGTGCCAGGGAAGCCTTCTGGGGGAGCCTTTATTAAAGAAAACCATCTTATGGAAATCACATTTATCCACTCAGATGTGACCTGGAGAGTTGCTCCATTTTACAGGATGATAGTGGTATTTATGTGAACCGAGCAGGATTATTTGAGGATGAAGTTAATCACTGCACTTGCAGGATTGTGTTGTTTTTTCAGGATAATTCTTTTGTTAGTGGGGAGCTCAGGCTGTTTTTGGTGGCTCCCATGTGCAGTTATCCCTTCACCCCCACCCTGCTGTGGGAGCTTTGCTGCAGGCTGGCAGCACGGGGAGAACGTGCTCAGGAAATTGGGGCTCAGCTGGA
The DNA here is from genome assembly GCF_001522545.3 of Parus major. Taxonomy (NCBI): domain Eukaryota; kingdom Metazoa; phylum Chordata; class Aves; order Passeriformes; family Paridae; genus Parus; species Parus major. The sequence continues at coordinate 362,877 of NC_031784.1, read as the reverse complement.
GGCAGTGCTGGGATCACTGAATTCAGCTCCAGCAGGGGCTGGGGAGCAGCAGGAAAGGGGAGAAGAAGGAACTCAATGAAGAACTTTGGTTTTCACTGGGAGGAGCTGCTCAGGACACAGCAGTCACTGCTCTGTGCTGGGTGGGTTCACAGGATGCAAACCTGAGGAGGGATTCTTTATTTGCTTTGAAGTGTTGGAGCACTGTTGGTTCTAAAAATGCTGTCCTGGTTTATGGCAGCAGATGCTGTCCCCAGAACCATCCCCACTGTCTGTATCCTACACTTGGAAATCTTACTGCAGTTTTCTTCATTCAAGTCTCCTCTCCCTTGCCTCCCTCAGGAGTAACATTTTCCTTTTTCTGGAAGACTCAAGACCAGCAGGCCAAGCTTCTCCCTGCCTCTGGTGGACGAGTGATTTCCAGTGGTTTCAAAATCTGCTCAAACGAAGGCGAAGGCTCTGTGGAATTTTACACCCGTGGCAATGCAATGATGAAGTGGAAAGCAAGCTTTAGTCCACCAGGTAAAGCTCTGTACTTAAAAAAATCCCAATTTCTTTGTTAGATTTTGCTTTATTCCTGCAGACAGAGGAAGTGAGAAGAGCACAATTTCCAGAAAGAGAAGTGGGTGTATAAAAATATCTACAGACCTCTGTGCTCAAGAATTCCCTTGGTGAGGGGAGGGAGAGATCAGGTGCAAACTGAGGAGCAGTGATGTATTATAGAACATTTGCCATTCCCTGCCAGCCCTTGGATGCAGCTGTGTGGGGAGTGGAGTCCTTGTTGACTGCAGTGGGTTCAGCACGTTTGGATGGAGCCACGAGCAAAGAATGCAGATTAATCCCTGACAGCTCCCAGTGTATCCCAAAGCTGCTGAGCCTTTATTTGGGAACTCTCTGACTGCTGCTTGGTGTTTCACACTTCTGTTCCCTGTTGAGTGTCAGGTTTTCTATGGCAAGCCACAGCATTAAGAAATATTTTGGTCTATCACATATGTCACTGCTTCTATCTAAACTGTGCATTGCTGGGGAGCAGCAATATCCACTGACTGGAACCATTTCTGCTAATGCTAATGGCATGCAATAATAAATATTTTCTTGCCCTAATTTGACTGCCTATACCTTGTTAAAATAGGACTCAAGGTAGCAGTTTCATAAACCTTAATGAATCAGTCCAGAAATCTTATTTCAAGAGAAAAGCTGCAAATGGCAAGAATAATTCACACATTTGTGGATTATCCAATCCAAGTGAAAACTGATGTTGTATTTTCTTCCTTTCAAGCATAATAAGGAAGCTGTGAGCACTTTGGAGCAGTTTGTTTGCTCCTTGTCCAGCTCTTGCAGTGTTTGTGCTGCTCACCATCCCA
>NC_031784.1:358499-361131 GCF_001522545.3 Parus major | reverse complement strand
CCCTTCCCATCCCATCCCATCCCAGTTCCCATCCCATGGATCCCATCCCATGGATCCCATCCCATGGATCCCACCCCACCCCACCATTCCCGTTCAGCCCCTCCTCAGCAGCTCTGTTCCCGCCCGGGCCAGCAGAGCAGCTCCAAGGCGAGCTCTGGACGGAGCTGGCTCAGGGCTGTGGCTGTTCCTGCAGGTCCCCACTGGACTCACATTCTCTTCACCTGGCAGTCGAGGGAAGGGCTCAAGGTCTACGTCAACGGGACTCTGAGCAGCTCCGACCCGCAGGGGAAGGTTTTCTACGACTACGGCGACGCGGAGCTGCTGGCGGGGCCGGGCGGGGAGCCAGCCCAGCGCTCCGTGCACGGGGCCTTCGATGAGTTCATCATCTGGGAGCGAGCCCTGACGCCCCACGAGGTCCTGCAGTACTTCACAGCCGCCGTGGGTGAGTGTCCACGCTCCGTGGGCAGCGCCGGCCGCGCTGCTGCAGCCCAAACGCTCCAAGGGTTGGACGGGATCTGCCTGCATCCCACCCTTAATCCTGATTTTCAGCAGGCAAACTCCTCCGTTTCTACCTTGGGCCGTCCGTGCCATGAGCTGCTGGGAGTTTATTACAATTTGCACGGCAGGAATTGCTGTGTTGATGGGTTTTTCCTACACCCCTGGTTTGCAGGTTTTTCAGTGCCATGTGGAACCGTCAGAATGCTGTGAAAAATAAATGTACAACCCCTGAAGGTGAAGCTGGATGTGGGTTTTCTAGGGAATTAGGAATTCACATGTAAAGGGGTGCCAGGTATATATTTTTATTTAGTCAGGAGAATTCCAAGCCAACATTGTTTTAATGTGATCAGGTGCTTTGGAGCACTAGAGAAATGTGAGAATTTAATTTTTGGCTTTTCAAAATAATAGATTGATCAGATTTTATAAAATTTCCCACTTAATGTATGAAATTAGAATATTCTCAGAGGAAGCAATGGGTATTACAATAGTAATCAACACAGTAAGGAAAGGTTATTATATCTATTTATAGATCTTGGAGGATTTCTAGCAGGGTTGAAGCAGGGTAATGTGCTTTGACATAAGAAAATGGGAAAGTCTGGTTTTTAATTGAATGAATGTTCGTGTTCCTTTTGATCCTGTGAGAGAAATGGGCCCATTATGCAGCTAACGTTGGATTGCACTGAAATTCCACGCTCCTGGCAAATAATAACTCTTGGCAAGATGTAAATTAGAAGAAAATTATATTTCTCTATCACAAATGACTAATAAATCGCTTTGCACAGAAAGGAATCAATATTTTTAAAATGGAGCAACTGGAAACCATCCAGAATCAAGTTTATTCTTTCTGTCCTGACAAATAATTTCTGATGTGGTCATTTCCAGTGCTCCATTTCTACCCCTGCTCTTTCATTTGAGGGCTCCTCAGTTTTGCTGCAAGCACTGGCAGGGTTTCCACTGCCTTGGAATGTTTTTCAGATATTCAGCCAGTGCAGATTTTGTGATGTGGAAATTTGTGATTTCTGAGCCTGCCTTTGTGGCTGTGATTTTAGGACAGTTCAGACTCAAGATGAGTCAACTTCAGCATCTGGGGATGGGAGCTGAGAGCTGAACCTGATTTTTCCAGTGTCCCAACACTCCCAGGCCCAGTTTGTCATACACAGAAACAGAACAGGAACTTCCATGAAATTGTCAGAACTGCCAATAGATCATTTTTTATTTCTGATAAGACATAGAATTAAAATAACCCCAAACCCTAAAGAATTTCTGTAAATGTTGGGGAAGGAGCTGGAGGAGAAAGATGGATGTTGTAACTGTACAGCTGACCTTTTTTATTGAGAATAACACTTGACATTTCCTGTTTGCAGACAAAGATTTAAGTATGTAAGAGTTAAACTATTGCACTGCTCATCTGTAATAAGATAATGGAATAAAACTAATGAGAGAATCAGAAAATTCAATTTATTATAGAAGGCTGTGTGGCTGCAAATAACTAAAATCCACAGAAGAGCAAATCTGTTGCTTTCAGTTAGAACTGATTCAGCCTGAGGTGGGAATAGATATATAGATATATATATATATATAAAATTATGTATCTGATATAAAAAATTCAGATTTGTTAACACTGATTCGAGTTTGTATTTCCCCAGGTGTGCAAGTCCTGCTTTCTTCAACACTTCCATGGTCTCTGATGACAAGCACTACAAACCCTGTGGTAGGACAGTGCTCACAGCTCCTTTCTGTGATGGCAGGATGTGCAAAAACCACAAAGTTACCAACCCTCCTCCCTGCTTTATTTTCATTACTGGCACTTCTTTTTGTGCCTCAATTATAAATGCTTTTAAATATGCATAGGCAGAAGTTTTAGCCACTATGGAAAGATGAGAATACAAAGAAAATTCATTGTTAAATTCAATATTCACTATATTTAAAAAAAGGGAAAAAATGTGGCAACTTCTGAAGTATTACTATTTACCTTGAAAATGTAAGAGGCTAAAAACCAGTTTGGCAGCTTTTCCTTTTGTTTCCTTTAAAATTAGAAAAAGAATTCCCACCACAATAAGAAAATGGGTTTCTGACTGTTTAGTAGAAGTATAATGGAAAAAATGAAAATTGATTTTTCATATGGAGAACACAA
>NC_031784.1:354219-357034 GCF_001522545.3 Parus major | reverse complement strand
CCCACCCACGCCTACCAGCCCATCCTGAGGGCTCTGGGCCAGGACAGAGGCAGGTCCCGGACGCCCAGCTCGGAGCTGAGGCTGCTGCAGAACGTGTCCCTCAGCCTGCCCCACACATCCGTGTCCCAGCACACTGCCCACAGCCTGGCCCAGGTGAGTGGGGCTGGGGGGACACTGCCCTTCCCCAGAACCCCGGAGCTGAGCAGTGCCCAGAGCAAAGGACTGAAATGTCTCACTCATTCCTAGAGGACAGGAATGTCTCACTGGTTCCTAGAGGACAGGAATGTCTCACTGGTTCCTAGAGGACTGAAATGTCTCACTGGCTCCTAGAGGACTGAAATGTCTCACTGGTTCCTAGAGGACTGAAATGTCTCACTCATTCTTAGAGCAGTTCCTTTATGCCTCTGGAGCCATCATTACCACTGAGGGGCTGGATCACTTCTCCAAATAACCAGGACAAGGAGAAACAGCCTCAAGTGGTGCCAGGGGAGACTCCAGTTGGATCTTAGGGAAAATTCCTCCTTGAAAGGGCTGCCAAGCACTGCCCAGAGAAGTGCTGGAGTCACTGTCTCCACTGAAATGGGTTCGAGGAATTCATTTTCTTGGAGCTAATCCACAGAGGGGAAGAAGCGAGCTGGTGTTTCCCCTCTGACATAAAATCAGCCTGCTGGAAAGTGATGGGCACCGAATTCCCTGATTTCAGCAGGCAGTGAAGCCATTATTGCAGTGATCAGCTGCTGATTGTTCCCCTGAGCCTGGGGGCAGTTCCAGAGTGACAAGGGCGCTTTGCTCAGACAAAAAATACAAATAAACCTTCTGAAAACGACAGGGACAGCAACTGAGAGATTGTGCTAAAAGCTTAGTGTTTGCAAGCTCTAAAGCTTGGATTTCACGGATCACAGTTGAATATGTAGAAAAGCCCTTTTAAAAAGCTTTAATACGTTGTTTCCTTTGTTTTCCGGATAGATTTGTGTGGGCTGTACAAAGGGAACACATCCTGCCACACTCGGTACCTGTTTCCCACAGCAGCCCATTGATGCTCGGGAGCTCCCTGGTGCTGCTTTGTGTGCCACCACGGGGATCTGCAGACAGAAATGTGGGACATGATTAGCTTTAGAGAGCTATTCTGGGAGTAAATACAAGAGTCCTGATCATATTCACCATTCTGTCATCTGCCTGATGGATGGGGAGGCTTTGTATTGTCTGCAGCTAATTCTCTGAAAGACAGGCACTGAGCACGCATGTGATTTTCTGTGCAGTTATCTCTGCCTGATTGTCACACGCCTCACAGCACAAGGAAATTTGATTTAAGTGATATGCAATAAACTTTGTGATTACTGACGCGTGTTTGTAATGAATCGCTTCTGACAAACCTGACTGGGGTTTTGTTATGTGGTGTCTCCCACACTTCACAGTGGAGTTTCACTATATTCATTCTCTGAAGGCTTTTTAATAGGTAACTTGGAGCTGGAAACCTGGGCTTTTTCTTTCATTTCAGTGCAGTTTCTGTGCTCCCCGCTGTCCCTCGGTGTGGGGACAGCAGCAGGACTGGGCTGTGATCTGCTCAGCACTGCACACTGCAGGTCCCAGCCCAGGCTGGCCAGGGAAGAGGGGCTGCAAAGAGATGATTTTTAGGGTCCCTTCCAACCCAAACCCCTCAGTGATTCCACAGATGTCATGTGAGTTTAGATAGAACTGGAGAATAAACTCAGTTTAGTCCCAGTGCTCAGCTGTGACGAGCTCAGCTCAGCACCTCTGAATAAAATAATTGTTCCTTGGAGAAGCCACCACAGAGAACGTGGTGAGGACGCTGGCAGGTACAGATGGATCTGTGAGTGGAATGGAAGTGGGATTGTCATCTTGACATAAACCTGAGAAAAATCCTAGCAGAGAAATGCCCTGGATCCTTGCCAGGAGATGTAGCTGGTTAATAAATAATGGAGTTTTATTTGTCTTCCAGGCATTTTTAAAAGCTATTGAAGACTTTATGTTGCTGTCCAACTGGATGGATGAACCAGAGGTAAGACAAGTGGGCTGAGGTGTGTGAGTTCCCTTCAGCTGCATAAATTCACATGGATGATAACAAAACTGGTTGTTGCTTTATTTTGCTTGCTGGGACCTTTTGGCACTATAAATTATTTTATCTTCTGCCACTGATGAAATACCTGCAGGGTGAATCCAGAAATTTCCTGAGTTTTTTGCTTGAATCTTAAGGAAGCACAGAATTCAGAAGAGAGAGCTTTTAAACTGAGAGAAGGAGAAGTTAAAGCACAGGGAGGTCTCATTGAAGCCTAAAATGCTTTTAAGACAAAAGGATGTCTAATTGATTTAAGTTCTTAGCATCAAATCCTTGATCATCTCTGGTGTAAATGGATTTCAGATAAAATAGATTTCCTTTTCACTGAAACATGCATTAACTCAGATTTTATGAATCAAATTTCAACCTGGAGGGTTATGGTAGCTTTTATACTGAGAAGCATTTGAATAAAGATGAAAGCAAGGCCAAACTGCAATGTCTCAGCTTGTGTTCCAAGAGAGATCTGATACCAATCTTTATTGTTAAAAACTTCTGCACAGTTCTTGGCCTGGTTCTGCAGAGTCCTGGGTGGGACTGGAGCCCCTGGATCCAGCACAGCAGTTTGGGAAACTCTGCCTGGATCCATCTGTGCGAGGTTTTATTTGCTGTGGGTGGGAGGAACCTGCCTGACCTGGGCAGGATTTCAGGAGTTACCTGAGCTGGATTTCAGGTGTTATTGGGCAGGATTTCAGGTGTTACCTGGGCAGGATTTCAGGTGTTATTGGGCAGGATTTCAGG
>NC_031784.1:344089-353841 GCF_001522545.3 Parus major | reverse complement strand
TACCTGGGTGGATTTCAGGTGTTACCTGGGCAGGATTTCAGGAGTTACCTGGGTGGATTTCAGGTGTTACTGGGCAGGATTTCAGGTGTTATTGGGCAGGATTTCAGGTGTTACCTGGGCAGGATTTCAGGTGTTACCTGGGCAGGATTTCAGGAGTTACCTGAGCAGGATTTCAGGTGTTATTGGGCAGGATTTCAGGTGGTACCTGTCCCATGAGCTGTGCAGAGCAGCCCCAGCTCACACCCTGTCTCTCCCCAGGGCCCCGTGGTGTTCAGCAGCCTCATCCTCACCATCGACACGGTGATGTCTCACCTGTCCAACAACCTGCCCGGGGACTCGCTGCCTCTGACCCTCGAGGGCTCCTCGGCCGTGGCAGGTGGGGCTGGGCAGAGCTGCCCTGTGCTCTCATCCTGTGCTTCACCTCTCCTCTGCTGCAGGAGAGCAAAAGCCATCATTTCCCTCTCTGCAGTGTAGAACCGAGCTTCACTGGGGGAGGATGTCTGTGCAGCCGCTGGAGGTGATGGGCTCTGGCTGTGCCTGAGCTCCCCAGGGCTCATCTGGGGAGGAATTCACAATAAATGTCATGTGTGAAGGATTGAGCAATGCTCTGCTGATAAAGGGCCCAGAGCTCACATGCAGCCCCTGGAGGTTTGGGTGCTACAAAACCTCAATCTTTGCAAGGGTTTTGCAAGAGACTGAAAACAATGGGAATAGTTTTGACCTTTGTGGAGAGTTTTATTTTACTGCTGGTTAGCACCTTAGCACCCTAATTTCATCTGCATCTTTGGATGCTGCAGGTGTCAAAGGTGTTTGATCTGCTCTGGCTGCCTGCTTTGCTTTGTTGAGACCCCTCTGAGGGGAGAATAACCTGGGCAGGACCATCCATCACTGCCTGCATCCCCTGCCCCCTGGGATTGTCATGTGCAGGAGCCCAGGCAGTGCTGCTGCTCTGTTCTGTGCCCGGGGAGGTGATCCTGGTTCAGGAGCAGTGCTCAGAGCCCTGCTCTGCCATCAAAGTCAGATACAAAAGGCAGTTCTGGATTTACCCTGTGCTCTGCAAAGAGCTGGGCTGTAAATGCAGGAGTGGCAGGAGCTCTCAGGAAGTCTGGATAAGCAGCCAGGGAGCTGCAGGGGCCGTTGGTTTGTGATGGTTTTGTTTGGGTTATCCACAGATTACGCCGTGGTCAAAATGCACCCTCAGACCCTGAATGTGTCCCACTACCGATTTCCATCTCGAGGGCAGACTTACATTTCCATCCCCAGTGAAGCTTTCCATGGAAAAGGTAAGGAAAAGATTAAAGAGAGAAATGGGCTTGTGTGCACAGGACCTCCAAAAATGGTTTTGTTTTGGAGCAGGTTTTGGTTCACTTTATTTTTCCAAGTGACTGATTTGATCCCTGTGGGCTGCACTGAGTCTGAGGAGGCAGCAGGGTCCTGACATAATAATGAACAATTAACGTGGTGGAGTTTTCATATTACTTGAATTAATATTGAATAACAGAGCTGAGCAGCAGAGACTGAAGCCATTTAATTCTGACACATTTTTGCATCAGAGAAGCCATAATTTCATAATTATTTTTTTTAATTATCTAAACTGGTTATTTTTAAGAAACTCTCAGATGCCAGATCAGGTATTACCTGTCCCTTCATGCAAAATCGGTCTTTTGTATAAAATCAAGCTATAAAATAACAGGTTTAGGCAATAGCAGCTACAGGGACAGAATGAAGATCGAGACTACACTCATGGCAAAAAGGCAGAACTCAGAAATCAATACCTATGCTAAAATTTCAAAAATCCCAAAAAGAAATGTGGCTAAAACTTCCACCTTTACTCAAGACTCTAAAACAACAATGTTTGAAGTTAATTATGCTTTACTTAGAGATTGAAGGAACCAATTTACAAAAGCATCTACCTCTATCCTCAGATCTTAGCAATTCTGACTTCTGCTCCCTAAATTCCACCCCTGGAATTTCCTCACCCAGAGGCCTTTCTGCAGTCACCTCTGCAGAGGGATGGTCGGCCCCTCCTTCAGAAAGTGCAGAGTTAGCTGGAAATAACCTGCAGTGAGAAATTCTCTGATAATTACTGAACTGTCTGCCTGATTTGTGGTGACAGCTTTGTTTCCTTGCACTGGCAGGGGCTCTGGCTGGAGACTGCAAGTCCTTTTTGAATAACTATAATTGCAAACCAACTTCTGATGCCAAAAATAGCATGTGAGAGTTCTTTCCCACTTATACAGTTCCTCACCATGCAGATTTTCTTTGATTTTCCAGAACATTGTCGTGCTTTGTATCCTGAAATGATCCAGGGCTTTAAATGTTTCACTCTTTTCCAGCTAGAGCTCACTTCTGAGCAATTTCAGCCTTCAGGCCACACTCCTACCCTGTCCAGATGAGCTAACCTGAAAATGTGCTATTTCACCTTGGACAGCTGGCACTGTAAACACTTGGAGCCCAAGAGAAGGGGCAGTAAAAGCCATCTGTGTGGCTCAGTCTCAGGAAACAAACATCTGGCTCTTCACTCGGATGCTGGAGAGCCCAGAATCACCTGGGCAGGACTCTGGGGCTGACTGAGCTGGTTCAGCCGGGGCTGGGGGAGGCTCTGCTGTGTCCTGCCCACCTCTGTGTGCTCTGACAGCTGATCTGGGAGGTGAGCAAAGCATCCTCCTGTTCCACCTCCTGTCTGTGCTGAGCACACGCTCTCCAAGCAGAGCATCACAGCTCTGCAGAGGCAAAGATGGGAAGTTCTGTAAGTCAGGGCTCTCAATTCACACCCAGTTCAGCCCCAGGAGAGAAGCTGTCTGGTTTAGGACTGAGGAATAACCCCTGTTCCCTCTCCACAGCCTGCATCACCATCGTGGGCCTGCTTTACCACAACATGCATTATTTCTTCCATAGCATCAACCCTGTGCACACCAGGTAAGTGCCAGGAGGCAACAGCCTGCTCATTACCCTGGTGATACACCTTTAAACACTCCTGTCTTTATCAGCTGTAAACAAATTACAAACCATAACCCTGCTTCTGCAGAGCTGAGGGTGTGTAGTCATTAACTAGAGAGAGATTAAAGTTTACATTACGTGTTTTATTTTAGGTTGGAGTAAAACAGATTCCCATAGCGACCTGTTTGTCTTTCTTTGTCTTCTCCTTCCATTCACCAGATTTGGTACTAGAATTTCATAATTTAATCTGTCTCATAAAAGGAAATTGTGCTTTTTCTCCTAGCACATATAAAGATAAAGCTTGCACTTAAATGAAACAAGTAAGAAAACATAACATCCCTCTTTAGACAAAATCTGAATCCTAATCCTAGAAACCCATAAGGTGATTTTATAACAGGAGACCAGGCAATTCTTTAAAGAGCTTTTTCTTTATGTACTCCATCAGTGCAGTCATTAGCAGATAAGATAAAGTGAATGCAGAGCTGTATCACCCTCTGCAGCACAGCTCCCAGGGGTTTCTGCAAGGCCATTCATGCCAACCATTACTCCTTTTAACCAGGGGCATGGCTGCGTTTCCACTTGATTTCTCTGGGCTCAGGGTCTCACACTGGACGTTTTGCTGGGCTGTTCCTGGCAGCAGGAGAGGAGCAGCAGCTCCTGGAGTGCCAGGAGTGTCCCCCTTGTCCCCCTTCCCTGGGCACTGCCAGGAGCCCTGCCTGACCCAGCCTGGATCCCAGCCCAGATGATCACACATTAATTACTGACTGACACTTCTGGATCAATTAGCCCTGCTCTCCAGGACAGGGCTGTGAGGGAGCTGTGCCATCCCTGTGGACTCACATGAAGAAATTGGGGCAATAGCTTATGGGAGCCTTTGTGCTTTCCAAAGAGCAGGATCAATGCAATTTATTACGGTAATAAGATGTAATCTCAGTTTTTCAAAGGGAGAAGGAGAATGAAGATGATCCTGATTGATTTGATAGGTCAAAGTTTAGCAAACACAAGCAGGTTAAAGATGCTGCCAGTCAAAGCTGAGAGTGTGAAAAATCCTACCCTGAAACCAAATGGATCCCAGTTACTCCTAGAGGTGTGAAAACGCCAAACTCATCAGTTTTACCTTAAAATAAGGGTTCTCATGTGCTGCAAAATTACTTTGCACCAGCATAAATGCATTTCCAGGACTAATCAGCTGTTTAGTCTAATTCATGTTTGTGTGACCTGTCTTTCCCTCTAACAAATCTAGCTGGACATCATCAATTTTTCAAGGTAAAGCCATAAATCACTTCTAAATACATTCCTGTGCTTATGAGCATTTTGTCTGTGTGTCACACGCTGATTTATCTGTTTGATCAGCCTGAAACCCCCTGCCAGTTCCTCCTCCCTTTGCTCTGGGTGAGGTTTAGGTCCCTTCACAGGATTCTCTCCAAGCCCCCCAAACACCCTGAGCCAGGAGGAGCAGGGTGAAGGAGGACCTCGATATCAGTCCCCAGGTGTCCAAAGCTGCTCCCCAGGCTTTACAGGCTCCTGGTGCTGCAGGACCCTTCGGGGCCAGACCTTGCTGCCCTCGAGGAATTCATTGGCTTGGGTGGGAAAAGGAGGTCCTGTGTTCCTTTGTTACGTGTGAACTAAAAATCCAGTCGTTATTCTTTTTCCTTAATACATTTACTTCTTTCCCAGGATTGCTGAAGCTGCTGCCTACAAGGGTTCCATGATCTCAGCCAGCAGTTATCTCATCTCTCTCAAGGTGGAACCTCTGCCCCAGCTGTCCCACAACCTGTCGGGGTCTCCTGTCATCACCATCCAGCTCGCCCACAAACTGGTGAGTGAGACCCGAGCTGCAGCTCACAGCCTGCCTCTGTTCCTCTGTGCTTCTCCCATCGGTTCTCTGCCTGTTTTCTGTACTCATCCAGTTGCCATTTGTGGCTACAAAGTGATGTTTTCCCACCATTTTGGCTTCTTTTTTATCGCTGCAAACGCTGCGGGCGCTGGTGCTGGAGGAGGTGCAGTGAGCCTGGGGCCTTGGTGCAGACTGGGATGGAGTGATCAAAAACAAGAGTTCATTGTGGTTTTTGCTTTCTCATCTCACTGAGGGAACTGAGGGGTTTTGGTGGTTCCAATCAAGAGCAGAGGACTCTGAACCTGTGAAAAGAGAGCCAAAAAACACAACAACCTGAGAAAACTCAGAGAAAAGTTTGAATAAAACTGATGGATGTTTCAATTTCACCAAGCCATGGCAGTGAAAGCTGGAGCAATGGCTGGTTTTGTTTGCTGTTGGAGAGAGGTGTGTCTGTGTGGTCAGTCCTGACCTGAGAGGAGGCACTGCAGCATCTCTGACCCACTTACAGCCTTCAGTGGGAATGGCAAGGAGCGATTTAAATTCTTCAGCATTTCCTAGAATACATCTCTCAGATCTTCTTCTGAATATTTGATCATATTTTTCTTTTAAAGCTGTTTTCCAGCCAGTTTATCTTCTTTCTGTTGGGTTTTTGATAAAGCTGCAGAGAACACGAAGCCCCCCGAGGCTCAGGAGTGAAGTGTGCTGTTTGCTGACAGTTCTTCAAACTGAGGGCTCCTAAATGTCCCTTAGAGGTGGGCACTTGTGAAGAGTGGATTTTGTGCAGATTGTGGAGTTTATTTACCCAGGCTGGTGCTGGTGCTGCAGTAATGAGCATTTTCTGGAGGCTCTTGGACAAAGCTGTGTTTTTGTGCCTTGCTGGGGTCCAGGGAGCGATGTTCCATCCGTCAGGTGTCGTTGTGATGCAGGGCTGGCTGCAGCATCTCCTGCACTGCGCTGCCAGGGCCAGCTGTGCTCTTTGCTTTGGAGGCTGCTGTGTCTCTCACAGAGCTCTTCAGTGACAGAGCAGGTTGAATCTGACAGGAAAACTGCTTTCCCCTGACATCTCCAGCTTTCAGAATGTAATTGCTCGTTTGGCTTTAATTAATGGTTAAGATGAGGGGATGATGAATAGATGGTTCCAGCCGTGCCCGAGTGTGGCTGCCCAGGGCCAGACCTGTTCTCCTGTGCTCTGCTGTGCCTCCAAACAACTCCAGGCAGTGATCTGCAGCAACAGAAATACACACAACTGTAAATTTACCTAAGGAAATGACTTAAGCAAGTTTACAGAAGTCAATTCAAGTGAATTTACTTGAGCAGTTTGGGAAATGGCTCCATGTCCCTGGAAGCTTTCAGCTGACAGCAGCACAGATATTTCTGATATTGCTTCACTCTGAAGTGCTTTCCTTTGGTTGAGTAGGTTTAGTTCTCCTCGTAGAATAAAAGTAGAATTTAAAATGTAAAGGAAATTCTGGCTGCAAGATCACTGTGTTAAAGTAGGTGCTTTAAAGAGTCACATCAAGTTGTTTATCAAGTTTGTGATTGAATAATATGTTTAAACTGAGAGCATAAAAACTGGCTTAGAAACCTGCTTTATCTATTAAAATACTGCAGGAATGGGAGAAACATTTGAAGTGGATATCATTCCATTCTTATAGCTGTTTGTTTGTTCCATGTAATGTTCTCAGTTTAACAGGGAAAGTGTAATAAGAAAAAGTAAAATATGCCAAGTCCAAACAATTTTTCTTTATTAAAGTTTGACTTCTTAATTCCTCTTCTTCTAATGTGTGTAGGAAAAATGCCAATCCCTGAGCAACAGAAAACAGAAGGAAGTTGGAATAAAGCAAGTCTATTTTAGGCAATAGTTACAAAGAGGATGCCTGTGAACTGAGTATCACCTCTTGAAACAAAACTGCATTTATGGTTCCACAGCCCAGCCAGTTAAATCCCCCGGGGCAGGGGATGCTCTGCATTTCTCACCTGGCTCTGAGGAGCTGCTGAGGGGAGGGAATTTCTCTCTCATTTTGAAGCAGGAGCTGTTGGAGCTGGGAATGATGGCAGGGAAGGGCAGGGAATGTCCCAAGGGATGTGTCAGTGCCCTGGGAACACAATCCACTGACACCTCCAGGGCGTGGGGGAGGATGTGGAGGCTGATGGTGCTTTCAGACAGCCTGCTCTTGACCTGTCCAGATGTTTTGTAGTGAGGCAAGAGTACATTCTGTAAAATGATTATCTGAAAAAATTCTGTGTCCAGCAAGATGTTTTTCATAGCAGGAGCAACTAGAGGAGAACTAACATTTCACTTGTGTGATCCAAGTAATTACAGCACAGGGTAGAAATTTAGGGATGAATGTCAGGGCTGAAATGTGCTCTGGACAAAGTCAGAAGAGGCATCAGAGGAAGAAGTTGTGTCAAACCCACATGGCACAGACTGTGTAGCATCAGCCCTGATTTTTGCCCGTGCTGAAGTTAGGTTTTGTCTCTCCCAGGGACAGAGTACTGTAAATTGTTGTGTTTCAGGCAGCTTTGGGCTGGTAGAAGCAGCAGCAGGGTGTAAATCCAGCACGTTTGGTACAGAGAGGGCCCAGAACTGCCTGGGGAGGAGGTGATGGGTTAGGGTTAGGGTTCAGGAGGGCAGCAGGCACAGCCTGAGCACTGCTCAGAGCCCTGGGGACCCCTCACTCCTGGCTGCCACTCCAGGGAAGATTCCCTCACATCTGGAACAAAACTGTTTGTACATTAGTTTCCACCACCCAGGGTTTTCTCCAGGGTTTATTTTCTCGTTCCTCTGTGCAGAAGGGGGAGATGTGCAGCTGCAGTTTTGGAGAGCTGTGAGCTCCTGGCTGTTGCACCCTCGCTGAGAGTCCTCACATGAAGATTAGATGCAAATTGGGAATTCTTAATGCAGCTGCTTTTCCCTCAAATATCGTTTGGGGCAGTGCCACCTTAAAGAACTGTTTGATTCTGGGAAAAATCACACATGTTTTACTAAGATGCTCCAAGTCAGGAATAATTTAGCATTGTTCCATCTCAGTCCTCTGCTGGAGGTGTTCATTTTAACCTCCACAGAGCCCAGGGAACCGTTTCTCCCTTTCTCCATGCAATACCCCAGCCTGGTTTAACATCATTACTGATGAATAAATAAGGGAAGGACCAATTCCTGTTCATACACAAATATTAGTGCTGCCAGGAGAGACACAAATCAATGTGGAGCCAATTAATTTTTATGGCAAGTTAAGTGTTGGCTAATTTATATATTGATTGGGGAAAAACAATGGATCTTGCCCACATCTGCAGAACAAAGGTCTAATTTTTCACTGAATGGACTTTGACAGAGAGAACTTGACAAAAATACAATTAAAATTGTGACTCTTGCAGGATGTACCAGAATTTAGGGAAAAAAAAACCCCAATAAAAGTTTGTTACACAAGTTGAATCCTTGCTGTAAGAACAGAGGAACTCCACTGAGTTCACAGGAGAAATGAACAGAGTTGCAGCTGCTTTTCTTGCTTTTGGGCAGCTTTAAAACCCCAGCAGTCATGATGATGAAACACAGCCCCCCTTAACAGAGCAGCAAGAGCTTTCTGTCCTTAATGCTATCAAACATCCCAGAACTGGTTTTCCCAAGGGAAAATCCATTTGTCCCATTCTGACAAGGTGACCTAACAAAAATACAGATTTTTGTCATTGAAGATGGCCTGCTGTAAGAACCAGGATTGCTTTGAGATAAGCTGTAATCCACACAAAGTTTAATTTCCATGTCAGAACAGGCTCAGGCCTTTGGAGACACAAAACTTTGCCTGTGTTCTCACTCATTGATCTTGAAACAAGTCCTCAGTGTTTCTGTAAGGGAAACAGCAGGATATGGGCAGTAACAGGACATTTATTCATTTGTCTGTATTTCTATCTCATAGAATATTCAAGTTTTTGAATGTGGGACTCCCCTGTTGGCCTCAGTTAAGAGGGAGTGGACCAGGAACATTTGAGAGCTGCCTGTTGGCATGTCTGACACATCAGACATGAATGATGAACGTGAGGGAGGTCAGTGTGGTTTTGTGGAACTCAGAAAATTCAGTTCATCATAACTGAGGGTTGAAAAGTTGTCTTCAGCTTTGCTGTGCTGGTGATAAAGTGGGGCAGTTTCCAAATGGGATGAATTGATAGTTAGGAAAATGAGGATTTGAAAACTCCACTTAATGAAAATTGATTTCTTCTCCCCCCACATTAAATATTCACACTTTCTGCAGGAAAATGCTGTTGGTGTTGCCTTGGACCACTCAGGGGAAAACCAGAGCATGGTCTGCATTGAGAGTGGAATAACTGCCAGCCCTGACAGAAAAGGGGGCAGTTTGAGGGAGAATCAGCACTTTGACAGTCTGACAGAGACAAGGGTTCTGGCTCTGCTGGCATTGGTGGCATTGGCACAGAAATAACCACAGGGGTTATTTAGGGGTTTTAATGAATTGCACTGGGGTTTTTAGTGAATTGCACCGGGGTTTTTAGTGAATTGCACTGGGGTTTTTAGTGAATTGCACTGGGGTTTTTAGTGAATTGCACTGGGGTTTTTAATGAATTGCACTGGGGTTTTTAGTGAATTGNTGCACTGGGGTTTTTAATGAATTGCACTGGGGTTTTTAGTGAATTGCACTGGGGTTTTTAGTGAATTGGACCCTTTCTGTTGTGCTCCTGAGCTGGTGCAATGGGCAGGGAGCCCCTGGGAGCTTTCCCAGGGATTTGTCCAAGGAGCCCCAGGGGAGCCTGGCAGCTCCAGCCCAGCAGGGCAGGGCTGGCAGCAGCTCACAGCACAAATGAACCCTTGCATTAGAGGAGTTAATTTTAGCTCAGGAATGGCAGAGGAGTCGTGCTTTAGAGAAGGCAGAAAACAGCAGAGGGTGGCACTTTGGGGTTTTTGCTGCCTCCCCACCACCCTCTCCCCCAGGCTCTGAACTCCTCACAGTGGAGTTCTCCTCTCTGTGGA
>NC_031784.1:337352-341815 GCF_001522545.3 Parus major | reverse complement strand
TGGTGCCAGTTTGGGTACCAGGACACCAGTTTGGTGCCAGTTTGGGTAGCAGGACACCAGTTTGGTGCCAGTTTGGGTACCAGGACATTCCCAGGTCACTGAACGGCCACTGCACCCCCAGAATGGCCCAAACTTTCCAAAATGAGCCTGCTGCTGGGCACTGGGGTGAAAATGCACCCTGAGGATGCCCTGATTCCCCAGGGGCACAGCAAGGCTGTGAGGCTTGAGCTGCTGGAGGGAATGGTTTGATGGATGTCCCTTGAGGGAGGAGGGTGCAGTGTTCCCTTTCTTGGTGCTGGCTGCAGTGCTGAGCCCTGCTGAGGTGTCCTGAGGAGCTGGGACAGCTCCACGGCTCCTCCTGGGCACAGAGGCCTGGCTCCATGTGAATCCCTTGGAGGAGCAGAAAGATTTGCTTTGAAAATGTGCCAGGAGTTAGAGAAGGTGCTGGGGGGTAAAGCATGCAGGGAATGCTGTGATGCAGCTCAGTGCTAAGCCCTGTTTCTGCTGCAGACGAGCAGAGCTGTGCTCTGGGCTGCCACAGTGACAAATGATCAGCTCTCAGCATCCTCTGGGGACTCAGCTCCTGCACAAACACCCACTGCTGCCAGCTTTTCCCTTCCAGGACCTGGCAGGGTCCCTCTGGCTGTCCTGGCAGGGACTGCCCTGCCCTTCACCCTGCCCAGGGCATCTTCTGCCTCCTCCTCTTGTGTCTCTTCAGGGCTCAGGGGAGGGAGAAAGCAGCCAGGGAGAAAAGGGATGTTGTGTGTAAACAGCTCACCACCAAACCCTGCAAAACCCTCTGAGGGCAGCGTGGAGGGAACGACTCCCTCCAAACCTGTCACTAAAACTGATCACTCATCTTGAGAAACAAGTCACCTTACACTTATCTACCACCTTGAAGTGCGTGATCTCACTTTAAATCATGCATTTCAGGGTGAACAAACATCAGACCCAAATACATCCTCTGAACATAAAACCTGGGGAATGATAGAATTTCCCATTAAAAATGTATAAAGAATTTGCAGGGACGTAGTGCTTTATTGTGGTAAATTCTGTACCCAGGGGAACAAAAGCATAACTTCAGTAAGTAGGGTATTGCTATACTGTACATTTTGATTCTTCACAGTGTGTTGATTAGCTTCTTACTTCTCTTGATTTGAGTATTTTGTATATCCCAGAACTGGATTTACATATTTGAGCTCATTCTGTGGCTTTCTCTTGAGGAAAGTTAGAACTCAGTAAATATTGTCTAAAAAAAAAGCCACCATAAATATTCTTCCACTCCAGAAAAAAAAAAGATTTTGAGTTTGCTTCTTGCAGCTATCAGCTAGCCAGAAGAAAACAAATGTACTGGCAGGAATATTTAGCAGAGCAGCAAATTTTAAGTGGTTACAGAAGACTGTTCCTGGAAGGCTGACTCCAAAAAGGAAGCTGTGACCTTTTTTCCTAGGTACCTACTATTTTTTGATGTTTTATACATGATCTCCTGACTCTGTCTCCACTAAGGATCTGTCAGAAGAGCTGGAGATTTACAGGGTTACATGCAGTGATCAAATGTTTAGGGGCAATTAATCACCACAAGGACTCTGTTCCAGCACTGCTTCTCCAAGAGATGCTTTTCACTTTCCTGCTGCACACATTTCACCCTGATATCTGCTGGTGTGCAAGTCCTGTAGAACAAAATCTCATCCCTCGATTCCTCAGCCTCTTGTCTCTCTCCTTCTGTTTTCCCTGATTGACTGAGGGGTTTATTGCAGTCTTGCTGTAACTGCTGGAGAGGAGCTGGTTGTTTTCTGAGCTGGGGAACGTGAAACCAAAGCCCTGGAGGGACATTGATGTCCCTTGGTCTCGGGAAAGAGCAGACAGAACTTCTCCTGAGCTGTGGAGGGACAGGCAGAGCAGGGACAGTGAGAGCAGGGACAGTGAGAGCAGGGACAGTGAGAGCAGGGACAGGCAGAGCAGGGACAGTCAGAGCAGGGACAGTCAGAGCAGGGACAGTCAGAGCAGGAACAGGCAGAGCAGGGACAGTGAGAGCAGGAACAGTGAGAGCAGGAACAGTGAGAGCAGGAACAGTGAGAGCAGGAACAGTGAGAGCAGGAACAGTGAGAGCAGGAACAGTCAGAGCAGGGACAGGCAGAGCAGGGACAGTCAGAGCAGGGACAGTGAGAGCAGGAACAGTCAGAGCAGGGACAGTCAGAGCAGGAACAGTCAGAGGAGAGGAGGAACAGTGTGAGGAGAGGAGGAACAGTGTGAGGAGAGGAGGAACAGTGTGAGGGGAGGAGGAACAGTGTGAGGGGAGCAGGAACAGTCAGGGGAGAGCAGGAACAGTCTGAGGAGAGGGATGTGGAGTTTCATTCCCTGCAGCTCCTGTGGCCATTCCAGAGCTGTGCAGGGCCAGGTCTGGCTCCTGGGGTATCCAGTTCCCAAAGCCTCACCCTGGCTGCACCTGAACACCCGGGGCAGGCTGTGTTGGAGTGGAATTTTCTGTTTTAACATCCCCTGTGACTGACACTCCGTGTTTGCTCAGCAGCCCAGGCTCCCTGTGCAGGCACGAGGAGACTCCAGCTCCTCCAGGAGACCCTCTCACACCACAGTGTTTGTTAAAAGGTTTTGGCTGAATTTTTCTTATTTGTCTGGATTGATAAGGGAGCCTGGAGTAGGAAACCTCTGGATCTGCTGAGCTAAAGCCCTCCCTGTGTGTCGTCCTTGGCTGCAGCAGTGCAGAGCCAGGGGAGCTGGGAATGTTCTTGGGGGAGCAGGAGGGATGCACTGAGGAACCAGAGGTGCTGTAAAGACTGCACAGATGAGACTTGGAGATTTAGATTTGGAGTGACAGAAGCTTGGATGAGGTGCTGAGGAAAACTTGCCCCATTTTGGACTTTCCTGTAGTGTGCAGTTTTTTAAGCCTAAGGAATGCATTTAGAAAGATAGAGAAGAAAAAGTTAAAAGGGACTGGCACTATAAAAGTCCTTTATTTTCCCCCATATTCCTTCTTGCATGACTGAACTAGATTTTCTATGTTTTGATGACACCACAAAAGTGACATTTCAGCCGAGAGCTCTAGGCCCTGGAAATAAAAACGTGTCCTGGATGGATCAGTGACAGGGCTGGAGCTTCCAAAGCCATGGGAGTGATGACAAGTCCTGCATGCAGAGGGATGGGCTCAGCCTGAGCTGCCTCACCGCTCTGCTCTGGCCAGGACTGTCTCAGGCTGTGTGCCTGTCTCCAGCCCCGGGTTCCTGAGCAGGACACCCCCAGCTGTCCCCAGGTGTGTCCCCAGGTGTGTCCCCAGGTGTCCCCAGGTGTGTCCCCAGCAGTCCCCAGGTGTGTCCCCAGGTGTGTCCCCAGGTGTGTCCCCAGCTGTCCCCAGGTGTGTCCCCAGCAGTCCCCAGCTGTCCCCAGGTATCCCCAGCTGTCCCCAGGTATCCCCAGCTGTCCCCAGCAGTCCCCAGCAGTCCCCAGGTGTGTCCCCAGGTGTGTCCCCAGCAGTCCCCAGCAGTCCCCAGGTGTGTCCCCAGCAGTCCCCAGCAGTCCCCAGCTGTCCCCAGCTGTCCCCAGCTGTCCCCATGCCAGGCTGCAGCAGGCAGAGCTCAGTGTCACTGCTGGGATCAGGTCTCAGGCACTGCCTGGCTCCAGGGCTGCAGGGCAGCAGGGACAGTCCTGTTCCCTGTCCCCAGGCAGGGCTGGCTGGGCAGGAGCTTTGGGTGGCTGAGGGGCAGGGAAGGACCATCCCTGTGCCAGTGACACCTCCCTGTGCTGCTGCTGGGCTGCAGGAGCCCAGGAGCCCCAAGGACAGTACAGAGAGCAATATTTCACAATTATCTATTTCACACAACCTCTGCCAACTCCAACAAAACATACGCTAAAAATAAAGGTAAATTTCAGAGTGCTTGGGAAAAAAATCGTGCAGTTTAAACATATGGTCTGATGAGAGTCTAAGTAGCTTATATTTTGAGAACTAAATATAGGTGAGTGTATTCTGGTATACTCTGTTTAACTGGAGAGTATGGCAGCTCTGTTCTCTGTTGGTGGAAATCGGTGTTACACTGCAGATCTTCCTGGCAGAATGACAAGTGTGATCAAGCCTTGTCTGCAGCTGTGCTGGGACCAGGATGTGGGGCTGCAGCTCTGTGCTCTGTCCCTGCAGAGGAGGGTGAGGCTGAAGGCTGCAGGGGAGCCCACGGAGCTCTGGCAGAGCAGGGAGCTGTTCTGGCTGTTCTGGCTGGCCCC
Organism: Parus major; assembly: GCF_001522545.3. Classification (NCBI taxonomy): domain Eukaryota; kingdom Metazoa; phylum Chordata; class Aves; order Passeriformes; family Paridae; genus Parus; species Parus major. The sequence continues at coordinate 337,585 of NC_031784.1, read as the reverse complement.
TTACAGCACATCAGTAATTCATCCCACACTGATGACATGTTGCAGTGCCAGTAACTTTTTATAACACCCATAGAATTCCTTGTTGTGTGGGGAAGGGTTCCTGCAGCGTGGGCAGCCAAGCTGTGGCTCGCAGATGTCAGCGAGGGCTGGGGCCACTGCCAGCCCCACGGGAAGATGACCAGATCTGCTGGGGCCACTGCCAGCCCCACGGGAAGATGACCAGATCTGCTGGG
>NC_031784.1:331583-337192 GCF_001522545.3 Parus major | reverse complement strand
GCTGGGGCCACTGCCAGCCCCACGGGAAGATGACCAGATCTGCTGGGGCCACTGCCAGCCCCACGGGAAGATGACCAGATCTGCTGGGCTCTGAGTCAGGGAGGAGGAGTTTGGGGAGCTGGAAGGGGGAGGAATGCAGACCCCACCTGGGATGTGTTACAGGCCTTCAGCCAGGCCAGGAACCTCCTTCCTCCTCCTCGCTATTCCTGTGCCATACCTTGAAAGCCAGCTCCTAAACCAGCAGGTCAAACAGCATCACAACTGCTGTGTTATCCCATTTAAAGTGCCCTTGGTTTATCATTTACCCCTTGCCCTGCATTCCTTTGTGCAAGATGTGAGTGTTTTCCAGGGTTCACTCTGTGCTGCTCGTGCCAGAGCACAAACCACGAGCAGCCAGGCTGGGGCAGGAGGGCACCTGCTGGAAATGATTCTGTTCTCACTGCAAACCTGTGTTAAATGGGCTAAACACAGCTCAGACACCACTTCTGCTAAACTCTGCCAGGCCTGGATGGGGCAGGCAGTAAAATTCACCCTCAGGAAAATACCTGGGCACAGCTGAGCTTCAGGGCCTGGTTTGCTTCCTCTTGCTTCCAAAACAGAAAGATTCTTTTGAAATCTTTTTTGTTTCTGGTATAACAGAGTAAAAGATATTGGGGAAACCTTCAGGTTCCTTGCAGGAAGGTAGAAGAGGAACAGGAGCCTTAAGATGCCTTAAAATTCCACGGTCACTCCTTTAGTTTGCTCTTGTGCTGTCTTTTTGTGATATTTCAAAGGTATTGGTGAGCTTTGTTCCTGACATTCTGCTAAGTGATTTCCTGTCTAAACAATTGCACTATTATTGCAATAACAGAGGTGCTTATTCCTACAATTAAACATTGCAAAGTAAGTAGTTCTGGCCTGCAGGTATTTCATTTCTCCCACATAAATGGTAGCTTGAAGGGATCTTGATTCCAAGGTCCAAAACTTAACTTGAGTCCTTTGTTTATCACCTGTGTTTTTCATCCTTCGGGCCAGAAAGAAAAACACTCAGGGCAACTTTTCTGGCCCAGTTTTGTCTTTTCCAGCCCTGTAATGAGAGAGAGCTCTTCACTTTGCGCGAGAATGAGAGCCCTGGAAGTCCAGCTGGGATCAGAAAGGCAGCTCTGCCCCTTTCCATAAACTTCTCACTGGCCTCGCTCCAACCTCATCTTTTATTGCTTGCATTCCTTTAATCCCAGTGCCAGGGAAGTGGCAGCTCTGTGTAACACACTGATAAATGCCCAGCTCTCTGTTCACCTGCAGACACAGCACATCCATCACATCCCCTCTTACTTCAGGCCAGCCCCAAATTCAGCTGTCAGAGGTTCCCTGACCAGCAGTCCTGGTTCCAGCGAGGCAGGAGGAGATGCTGAGCCTGGTGCAGCCGCAGAAATTTCCATCTGTGCTGGCCCCAGAGGGGAGCACCCAGCTCTGGGCTCTGGGGGTGCTGGGGCTGCTCCCAGGGGAGGTTTGGGAATGGCTGCAGAGGGAATTCAGCTGTTCCCCAGGGCAGGAGCTGCAGTCTGCTCCCAGCTGCCTGCCCAGGGCACCTCTGCTCTCGCTGGGAGCCAGAGCAGGTCCACAGCTCACAGCACAGACTGTGGAGCAACTCAGCAAAGTTATTGCCACACATTCATTCACGTGGACAGATGTTTTTCTAAGAAATTGGATTGTGCTTTAATGCTTCCTCAACAATTATCCAAAACTGTTAGTGGTCCTGGGCACAGTCCAGCTCTGACTAAAGGGTGAGCTTAGTTAATCACAGAGCACTTCCAGCACGTTCCAGAGCTCAGGAGGAGATGTTCTGTGTGCTCAGAGGAGCTGCAGTGCCATCCTCAGCCCCACGACAATAACTGGTAATGGATCTTGTGTAAAAGTTACACTGGAGCTGTTACATCCTAGGGATAAATTCAGTTTCTTTTAAAGTATTATCCTAAGGTTGGTTTTGTCTGATCCATATTGGAGACAGATTTGTAAACTGCTTTGAAAGATGATGTAAAAGAACAAAGTACAACTATTGAGAATATGCTGGGGCCCAAGAACCTTTTCTGTCTGCATCCCCTGGCCCTGAGGAGCTCTGCTGTTCCTGCAGCAGAATTGCTTTGGCTTTCCTCTTGTTAAAGCCTCGATCAATAGCCAGCTTTGCTCCAAGGGCCCAGTACAGGGATGTTTTACAGCAGCATCTCCTGGTTGGCATCAATGTTTGCTTCACCAGAAATTTGTCCTGCCAGCTGTTATTTTACAGGCAACCATGTAAAAGAGGTTTTAACTTGAGTTTCCCCTTTGAGGAGTTAATTCCTGTCCAGGAGAGCTGAGTGCCTGACCTGGGGGCTGTAACACAGCACCAGGTGTCACTGCTATCCCCAAACAATTCTGCTTGTTAACAGTTGTTCATTAATTAATTAATGAACCCATCCCAGCGAGATCAGGACACTGGCTGAGGTAAATAGCAGCTAAAATGCTGAGTTCACATTGCACAATATGAGTAAAGAAGGATCATGAGGGACAATAAATCCCCCACACCCTGGTCTTAATTTATTTTAAACAGCAAAACAAATGAAACCAAATTAAACTCATAAGTCATTGTGTGAGCAGCATCCAAAAAAATGTCAGTTCCAATAAATTATGACAAATAAAAGTATTGGCATAAACTCCAAGGGTTTCTATCACTGGCACCACAATAAGGCCTTCTTTAGTTGATCTTGAGACATGACTCAAAATGTGAAGAATGAGAATATAAACATAAATAAAGGGATTTTTTTTTTCTAAATGCTGAAAGGGTTATTTTTAACACAGTAAACATTTTTATTTTAAGTTAGCACTAGTCAGTGCAATTGGAAGAACTTTTCAGTGGGTTTAGCACAACCAGCTGAAGTATTCAGAATGATCAGTACAGAACTGTCATGGAGCTGGATTAAATAGATTATTACACTAATCAGATTATAATAACCCACAGCATCGTTCACAGACTTCATAATGAGCTCTTGCTAATGAGTTCTGTACTACTCTTCCTTAGATATAACATTTCTGGGAGGAGAGAATTTATTGTTCAAAATATAAACTCTGCACTCATATTTTTTTGTTCATAGCAATGAGTTTTTGTTCTGAGGCACCCAAGATATTTTTCATCCTTTAATTAAATAACATCAGTGTTCAAATAACAGCCACTGCCTGTCAAAGAATACAGTGCAGCCATTCAAGTGCTCTCCACCAGAATAATTACCCCACAATCAAGCTGTAATTTGCCTTTTCAAGTATGAATGATCCAGATTGACTGAAAAAAAGGAGTTGCTTTTTTAATGGAAAATAAGAGATGTTCATTTCACATTCTACATTTTTTAAAAAAATAATTAATTGGGAGATGTCATTTGGCTAATCTGAAATAGGTTCTGACAAACCCCCAGGACCTGGCTTGTAGCTTTAGATAAATACTGCTGGGAGTAGGAACTGGATCTGTGTAAATTACTCACAGCATCTGTGGCCTTTTCACAGTGAGATTTGTCTTGTCCTGGAACCACAGAGAATTAATTACTGTGGCCAGAACCCTGGGACAGGTAAAGTGCCCCCAGAGTCCCCACCAGGCCCCTTCTCCGTTTTCTGGCACTGATAAATTCCCTTTCCCCAATCCCTCTCCCTGTTCTGCTGCAGGGAATTGATGGAGCAGTGGGGAAGCTCCAGCCAGAGGCTCTGCAGAGCTTTGGGAGGAGAATTGCCCTGGGGTCAGGTTCCCCAGGGGTGAGGCTGCTCTGAACCTGAATTCAGAAGAGTTTTTCTTGCTGAGCTTGGCACAGGGTCTGATTCTGTTTCCCTGCCCTTTGTGTGAGCACTGAGTGCAGTTCTGCTCCTGCCCCGTTTGGGGCTGGCCCTGCACATCCAGAGGGGTCTTGGGTGCCTCCAAAATAATTGGTCATTTCCTGTAAATGGAATTCTTTTTTTCTTTCCTTTTTTTAATCTGTCCTTGCAATTTCTGGTTAATGCTGATTTTATGAAATCCTGATGCTGTACAAGACTTCTCTTCAATAGGTTTCTGTTTAAATCAAAGTATTTAATCTGAGCAAATCACATTGCACGATCAGAACACTGAGAGCAGAAAAAGCTGACAGACAAATGGCTGTTTATGGAAAGCTGGGAGAGGTACAGAAAAATGTATGTAGGGAAAACTCAAAAGCAAACAAAAGATGTGGCTGGCAAGTTAAATTATAAGGGTAAAATTTAAAGCTGTTTCTTCCAGAAACCCCTGAAGGTTTTGTGGAATAAGGAAATTCCTTCAGTCCTGACTCTGAAAATGCATAGGAATCAAATGAATAACAATGAAAACTCTGTAAACCTTTGCTCAAACTCTGAAGCAAACAGCTCCTGTGTTTCCATGAAATGCAGAAAACATTGTTAACTCCCAGTGCAGTGTGTTTGTGTTTGAGCTGCACTGAAACTCTGTGGAAAGAGCTTTTCATGTGGCATTTCTGGTTTGTGGCTGAGCAGTTTTTGGGGTGAATCTCGTGGGACTGTCCCTCCCAGGACCTGGGGAGGTTCAGGACTGTGCCAGGAGTCAGACACGCTCCGAGCAAACCGTGCAGTTTTGGAGGCGTGTCCCAAATTTCTGAGCTTTCTACAGCTAAAATAAGAAGACAGACTGGAAATTATCTGGTTTTGGTGGAGTTCATCTTTCTGCCAGTACACCACTCTTCATTTGTTTCCCTTTCCTGTGATGTGTCTGCTCCAATTTTAAGCAGGACCAAGCTGAGCCATCAGGAAATCTGTTTTTGTGCCTGGCAGGGACAGAGACACAAACCCCAAAGTTGTGCAGCTCTGGGGACTCTGCAGGTGCTTCATCTCCTCCCAGCCAAGCACAGAACTCCTCCCAGGCTCTTTGCTTTTGTTCAGCTCTGGGGAATGTTCCTCTGTCAGTGCTCTCACCTTTTCATTCATTTAACTGCTCTTTTTCAGGCTGTTGCTGAATTAGAGTATAAATTGCTTTTGTTCACAACAGCAGCCCTGAATGTGTAAATCTGCTTTCTGTAGGGATGAATATCCAGATGAATCGATTTGCATAAGAAGCTGATTTTCATATATTTACCCTGTGCTTTCACTGCCTTATGGTCCCTCAATTATGGCTTTTGTGGTTCCCTTGATCATGATGTTTGTGAGCTGCAGCTGTATAGAGTGAATGTTTGTGATCACAAAAGGAAAGTGAAAAGATCATTTTACACTGACCAAACCTTTGATATCTAAACCCAATTTCTGCATCTGCCATAATTTACTTTTGTTACTTGGGGCAAGCTGTTTAAATATAGTTGGGTCACTTGGAGCAGATACAAAGAAATATGGTGAATTATCTCAAGAAGGGAATAGTCAATAACAATTCAGTTTGCCCATCTGTGTAATGGACACAGTGATCTTTCAGCTTTTTTTTTTTTTGTTCTTAACAATTCTGTTCTCTTCAGAGCTGAGACTGGGTGTGCTCAGTGCTTGGCAGGCTGGCACTGGACACACAGACTTGGCACAGAGATTTTTGGATATATTGCTGCTTGGAATTAATTGGTAGATAATTTATGGTGTTGTTTCTGAGAAGTTTTCCTTTTCCAATACACTTA
>NC_031784.1:327309-331304 GCF_001522545.3 Parus major | reverse complement strand
CAAGCCACGTTCTGGCCCATAAAGGCCAGGCTGCCCCTGCCTGCACACGGTGCAGGAGCTGCCTCTTCTTGCACTGACATTATTTGTGCAGGAAAATCACTGAAGCCAGCTGCAAACAACTTGGGCAGAGCTCTCAGAGCTGCTGGCTCCCATATGCCACAAATATTTCACTCTTTGGTTTGTGTCCATTTCTCATCATATTTAAACCAGGCATTTATTACTCAGCTTGCTAGCAGGATCTTTGGGGAAGAAACTGCTATGCAAAATAAATCACTGGTAATAAGTTGTGTCTCAAATTGTTTTGATGAGGATTTCCTGATTGCAGCTAGAGCTCTTGTACACCAAAAGCCTCAGCTTTGCTCAGGTGGCTGTGTGCTTAATTTCTGTGATTCACAAAGGATTCACACATGTTCTACTTTGTGATTATTTATTGTAACTGTGGTGTCTCAGAGAAACTTCAGGGGAAGGTTTATTCTCTGTTAAAGTCTTAACAGAGACTGGGACTGGAAAAGCCACTGCACTCCTTCTAGTTTCTGCTGGAGAAATTGCTCTTCTTTTCCTCTTTTCCCTCCATTCCATTCCACCCAGATAAAGAGCTTGGGTGTTTTTTGAGATGTTCCCCAGATCCCTCTGGAGGGAATCTCCCCTCTGGAGCCCTGGGCTGGGCTCTGGGGCTGCCCTGGGACCCTCAGGGAAACCTTTCCCTTCCCCCTGAGAATCCCTGGACATCTGATCCTGCTCCGAGCCCCGTCACTGCTGACACCAGAGCAGCTCCCAGGAAAGGCTGCAGTGACCAGGTGAGCAGGATAAAATGGTTTCTTTGGTTTAACTCAACTTTTCTCAAAGTCCTGAGAAACAACTGAGCTGGGCTGGAGCCTTTCTCCATTCCAGGAGTTTACAATATTTGTTATTTTAGTCCTTTTTACTGGAAGCAGGAGCAGTGCCCAGTTTCTCTGCTGAGTGTGCAGGGGCTCAGCTCAGTGCAGGTGCTGGAAATGTTCTCCAGCAAACTGCAGACTCCTCCCCATGGAAAAGCAGACTGTGCTTTTGGGAAGGGAGAGATTAAGGAGTGGGAAGGGCCCTTGCATACAACAACTGCTTTTCTTGTAGCATTCCCTTACACGAGCTGCTCCTCTGAGCAGAGAAGTTCCCATTTGTGAGCATTAATCTGTACCTGACCAAAACCAAAACACTGGGAAATGATGTAACCTGGGCAAAAACCCAAACTGTGGTTTGTAGGGGACCCCACCTCTGTGCTGTGAAGGATTCTGGTGCTGCAAAGCCCTTGAGCTGGCAGTAATGAAATCTAGGGGAGCGTGGAGTCTCTGAGGGTGTTAATCAGGAATTTGTTGGCTCTGTAATTGAGACAATGGTCCAAACCCCTGTAAATCCAAGGAAAGGCTGTCTGGGCTGAGTGGGACCGTGCTCATTCTGCTGTGGGTCCCAGGCAGGCTCACTGGAGCTGCAGCTCCGTCCCTGCTCTCAGCTCCAGGGCAGGACACACACTCAGGATTAGGGCAGCAGCCACAGCCTGGGACAAAGGGCCAGCAGCTGCTTTTCCAGCAAGGGACACTAAAGGTCAGTGTCCCTGCAGCAGCCTGACCCACCTGGGACCTCTGGGCTCTCTTGCTCCTCCTGCTCTGCTGAGGTTGAACACAGAAGGAACCAGGGGACTTTGCCAAGGCAAACCATGGGAAGAGAAGTAGGAACAGAACTCCAGAAAAAGTTGTGTTGGATCAATATTTTGTGGTGGGAAAGAAGCAGAAATGAAGCATGAGCGTGTAAAAAGGAAATAAGAGAGCTGGCTGTGCTGCTGAAGGGCTGGTGGAGGAGCTCAGAGGATTCCCTGAGCTGCTGTTTGCCCTGCACTGTGTGCACCGGGTACACCTTGCTTAAAATACACCCACTGTGTACAGGCTGGCACCAGAGGCCAGCACAACACAGTCTGAACAGGCATCAGGGAAAATTCTGTAGGTAAATAATATTTCAGATAGGATTTTGCTACTTTTGAAAGTTTCCTTTTCCTTCATTCCTTTCAATTCTCTCTGTAGTACCCTGAGACAGGCGAGAGGCTCCTGTGTGCATGGCAGAGCCCAGGAGGAAGGAAAGGAGTGCTTCTCCTCTCCCTCTCCTCGACACAACTCATGATGGGCAATCGCACAGGAATGGGAGAAAAGATTCAAATCGGAGGAAAAAGATGTAAATGTTCTCAAGAGAGGGTTTTTCCCACAATGAAAAGAAAAAAAACCTGGCAGTAATGGAAACGCAGGAGTTTAATCCTCGAAAGATCTGCTCAGGAGTGTGATCTGTTGATGAGGTGCTGGGATGTGAGCAATAGTCCTGCCAGAGGGTGTGTTCCATCCCTTGTGGCTTTGGGGCATTGCAGAAGGGTTTTTATCTCCAGCTGAGGGTTCATTCAGACCCAGCTGGCTGCAGAATCTCTGTCATTCCTGTTCCTGCTCCCTTTGCCCTGGCTCCTTTGTTTTATTTATGGGCTGTGCTTAGGGCAGCAGCTGGAACGTGTTACAGCCATAGGAGCCGTGCTCTTTTCTGGGGGTCACTCTGTGTTCTCCATCATTTTCCCTCTGTGGCTGCTGGAACCCGAGCAGGAGCAGCAGGGCCGGGTGAGAGGTGGGGAGTGGGCTCAGGACAGAGACCCCCGGCTCTGGGCTCAGGACAGAGACCCCCGGCTCTGGGAGCTCTTGGAGGGCTCAGGACAGAGACCCCCGGCTCTGGGCTCAGGACAGACCCCCGGCTCTGGGAGCTCTTGGAGGGCTCAGGACAGACCCCCGGCTCTGGGAGCTCTTGGAGGGCTCAGGACAGACCCCCGGCTCTGGGAACACTCAGGGGGCTCAGGACAGACCCCTGGCTCTGGGAGCTCTCGGGGGGCTCAGGACAGAGACCCCTGGCTCTGGGAACACTCGGGGGGCTCAGGACAGAGACCCCCGGCTCTGGGAACACTCGGGGGGCTCAGGACAGAGACCCCCGGCTCTGGGAGCTCTCGGGGGGCTCCAGCGGGTCCCGGAGCTGCCCCAGCTCAGGGGGTGCAATCCCCGAGCCCTGAATCCCGATCCCTGATCCCCGATCCCTGAACCCCGATCCCCGATCCCTGATCCCCGATCCCCGAGCCCTGATCCCCGATCCCCGAACCCTGAACCCCGGGCACAGCGGGGACAGGAGCCGTGCTTTGGTCGGAGACATTACAGGGTAAATAGGTGGGATAATGGATGTGAAGTGAAATGTGGAGATGGAAAAGAACCGTGAAAAGTCACACGGGAAAAGCGAATTGCGGAGTGAAACCGAATGTCCCGAATCCTTTTTGATGACACAAAACAAACATTCCCTTATCTCTCCTCGTGGGCCTGAGTATCTTGTCCCTAAGCAGGCAGGAGTTGTGTGTGAGATTTCCCAGCCTGGTTACAGCGGTTGTGGAAGGATGAGGCAGGCTGGCTCTGCCTGGGGCATCGCTCTGGAATGTTCTTTGTGCCCCGGCATCGTTCCCAGCCCACGGCTCCCACTGCCCGCCCGGGACATCGGCACTGCCCGGGGAGGGATAAATGAGGATTTACAGCCAGCCAAGGGATGTGAGGGCTGAGAGGGTCAATAGAAAACAAAGCAGCCGCACATAATTCACAGAGAATGAGAGGTGCTGCCTTTCAGAGGCTTTAATGAGAATGGAAAATGCTAACGTATAAATCCAGTCCTAAAAACAATATATTAACTACAAACGTACTGACTGGTAAATATTTTTGCCATTAAGCCTGGTACTCTGTTTCTGACGTGAGCTATTAAAACTCCTCCTAGAGCTTTCATTAAATCATGTCTTCAAAAGTCCCGTTTAAAACACGCTCCTTTGTTTGGAAAGGAATTACTCTGCAGATGGCTGAGGACAAACCAACAGAGGAACTTACAAAAGCTTGTTTTTCTCCACAGGGTGAGCGCAGCCCTGACCAAGCTGTGGGGCTGGGGCTCCCCGAGCCTGAGCACCCCCTGAG
>NC_031784.1:323200-326969 GCF_001522545.3 Parus major | reverse complement strand
GAGCATCCCCTGAGCATCCCCCGAGCATCCCCAGCCCTCCCCTCAGGTTTTTTCCTGTTTCCTGCGGGGTTTGGCCACCTCAGCCGCCTCCTTTCCCAAGGTTACCTGTTCCCAGGAGCCAGCTTTGTCCCTGGAGGTGAAGGGCAGGGGATTGCAGCCTTTTAAAGAAGATAAATGCACTATTCCCAAATATTCCATAAACAGCTCATTATTCCTCTTATTATCATGCAGAGTAAGTGAAATTTTAATGTTTCACTGCTCCAGGCTGTCAAAGTCCTTGTGCTCTTCAAAGAGAAGGGCTCAGATTTTGTTCAGTCTTTGTGAGGGAAAATTAGGGCATCTCTGTGCTTTTTAAAAATATGTTTGGGAAAGGTCGTACGTGCAGTTTCTTCACTTGGAATTTTGTACTGGGGTAACCACATTGTGCCTGTTGTGTGAAAAATCGCCTAAAAGGTCTCTAAAGCCTTCTGCATTATGAATATGAGTCAATATGGATTGATTCTTTTTAATTAGGACTTTCACTCTTGTAGGAAACAGATGTTTGCTAACTCAGATTTCATTTCTGGCTTGGCAAAGAAGTGTGTACGACTGAAACCAATAAGGGCTGGTGAGATTTGCCTTTGCTGCTGGGTTTTCAGGCTTTGTGCTGATTTTGAATTCAGCACAATTTCGAATTCAGGACAACTTCTTGTTGTTGCTGAAGCTTGTTATTTGCAGGTAGCAAACCTCAGTTCCACCTGAGCTTGGTGAAATCTGGTTTTCTTTACTCCAGGTGTGTCCAGGCTGGGGGCTCAGGGTGTGCGATCCCCGAGCCCTGATCCCCGATCCCCGATCCCCGATCCCCGAGCCCTGATCCCCGATCCCCGATCCCCGATCCCCGAGCCCTGATCCCCGAGCCCCGAACCCCGGGCACAGCGGGGACAGGAGCCGTGCTTTGGTCGGAGACATTACAGGGTAAATAGGTGGGATAATGGATGTGNCTTTACTCCAGGTGTGTCCAGGCTGGGGTGGGGTCCCTGCCCACCCAGTGCTGTGGCTGAGGGGCAGTGCACAGCTCCTGCCCAATTCCTGCCCAATTCCTGCCCAGTTCCTGCCCAATTCCTGCCCAATTCCTGCCCATCCCCTGCCCAGTTCCTGCCCAATTCCTGCACAGCTCCTGCCCAATTCCTGCCCAGTTCCTGCCCAATTCCTGCCCAATTCCTGCCCAATTCCTGCCCAGTTCCTGCCCAGCTCCTGCCCAATTCCTGCCCAATTCCTGCCCAGTTCCTGCCCAGTTCCTGCCCAGCCCCTCCCCAGCTCTGGCTGAGCTGCCCCAGCTCCTTGTTCCTCCCCTAAATCCCCTCTGCCTCCAAACATCAGGAATCACAACTGCAGCTGAAATGCTGAGTGTCTTGAGTGGTTCTTGTCTGATGCAAATGTTTCTCTTCTTAAAAAAAATTTAAAAAGCCACCAGGATGAAAATTCTGGGCACTGTTTTGGAAACTAAGAATTGTGGAAATACTGCCTAATAGGAAAAGTATTTTTAAAACTGATTCTTCTGTGTGCATCCCTTTAAGGCATTCTGTTTCTGCCTTCTGGTGCCTGTCCCTGTCCCCTCGTCACCTCCACAGTGTTTGCTGTGACAGAGCTCTCTGCTGGCCTGCAGAGCTGTGTGCCAAAGGGAAACGGTTCTGCCTTTGTCAGAATACTGCAGGTGAGTGGAGGGGGAAGATTCATCTGCTTCCTTCACTGTGGTTTTGTTGGATTAGAGAACATGGCCTTTTATAAACAGCTTTTTCTACATCAGTCAGAACAGTTGTTTTCCTTTGGGAATGCTTTCACATGAGTTAAGAAAAACAGAGTAGATTAAGAAAGGGTGCATAGAAGGCACATCTGCTTCTTGTTTTAGAAAAGCAACACATTTTTAATATAATAATGCAGAGTAGCAGAAAAAGGCACAGAAAAGAAAACAAAAGATGCCATTGTCTATTTAATTTAGCAGTTTTGGAGAGTTATCATGGATCTGTATCAGCATGATCACAAAATCTTTTGCATTATGCTGCTTGTAAGGCAGGTGGGGAAAAGCTGAAATGATGTTTGATTCATCTATCCAAAACCCCCTGTGAGCTCCTGGCAGTGTATGTGAGCAGGATTTGGCAAGGCTTTGTGAGTGTGGACATTACTCACACTGCAAACAGTGATTTCAGGGAGCCTGGGCGTGCAGAAACAGCACAAGGCAGCCCAGCCCTGGGCCAGGGGAGCTGCCTCAGTGCCCAGCCTTGGAGAGAAATGTCTCAGCAAGGTCCCTCCTGCACCAACCAGGCTGGACCCACTTTGGGACTCTTCATGCAAGCTCCAGGATTGCTTTCAGCCTGGCCCATTTAACTCAGATGGCCTAAAAGAGATCAGAGAATAAAGACAGAAATGAGACCCTGGACATGGGAGAAGGGCCCGAGGGAATCTGTGTTACAGCCCCTCAGTGACCTCCAGCTGGATCTGCCATCCAAAAACTTCTTGTTTTTATTTATTTACCAGTCTGAAAAACTCTTTCTGAGCGCTGACAATCACAGTGGGTCTCTCCTTGTGTGCAGTGAGATGTTCTGGAGCTCTGAGCTGGGCAGACACAGGCAAAAGCAGAAGAGCTGCTCTGCAGTGTGCACACTCTGTAATGTGTGGTACATTAAATCAGAGTAAGGCCTTTTAAGCAGTGAGTAACTGCTTCCACATGGGCACCTTGGGTGGAATAACTTGCATTTTTAATTACTTGGTTTAAATGAGCTGTCTGTGGAGCCAGACTGTGCTCATTAATTTTGGAGAGGCAGTGTGTGGTTGGAGGTGGTGCCCTGAGCACGAAGGCAGTGCAGAGGGTCCCCAGGTTGATGGTTCTGGCCCTGCACAGACAATTCTGTTAATAACACACAGCAATGCTCTCCTGCTCTGCCATTGGGACTGACTGGCTGAAATTAAAGAGGCAAGGCTGCCTCAGTGCCACTGGCTTGGCTTTGCCCTCAGTCCATCCTTCGATGGAAGTTTTGATAGCCCTGGACATACAATTTTTCTCTTACATATGGATAAACCTGTTTAACTGTGAGGACATATCCAAACTCTCTGACTGCTGTATTGCTAATTACATAAATGAGGCTATTTATTGAGAGACAATATTTCCACCTCTTCATCCTTTGGAACAGAGCTGTGCTTTAAGGAACATGAAAAATGTTTTCACTTGAGCATTAAGGCAGCTTTTCCCACAGATCATCAGCTCAGTTCTGTCTCTTGGTGCTTACATAAGGAAAGGCTGCCAGGCTGAGCTCTGCTTCTCACTGACTGGCATTTAAATTTTTTAAACATCAAATATTTACTGATGTAACCCAGTTGCTTCCCAAATTGAATTTCAAAGGTCCTTATCCTGCAGTTTCTATTTGTGCACATCTTCCATTGACGGTGGCTCCATGCATCTCTAATGAAAATGAACCTCTCCTCTTTCTGGAGCTATTTTTTAACCTTTCTGTGCTCTGCTTTATTACCATGATTTACAACAATACTGTGAGTGTTATTAATGCAGAGTGCAGTCAGTGGGTGTTTGCCATGGCTGTACACTGCAGTGCTGCATCTGAAGTAGTTCAGGTTTCAAACTGAGGAGTTTTGGCTCTCAGCTCCTCAGCCCTGCCCAGCGCTCAGCACACACACAAACACCCCCCAAACACCCACCAGACACTCAACACCCCCAAACACCCCAACACCCACCCAAACACCCCCTAAACATCCCCCTAAACATCCCCTAAACACCCCC
>NC_031784.1:319888-322252 GCF_001522545.3 Parus major | reverse complement strand
GGCAGGAAAAAGGGCAATTTGCAGTTGGGTATTTGAGACCCTGGCAGGAAGGCAGGTGTGGAAGCCCCAGGGGCCGAGGTCAGAGAGGCTGAGCACCCACTCTGTGCTCAGGAATCCTCCAGGTCAGCCTCAGCTCCTGGAGCCACAGGGATTCCATGAGCAGAACCTCTCTGCTAGGGTGGGAATTGTGGGGCTGTAAAGTTAAAGAAAAGCCACCTGGAGCTGTGCATGTGTGTTTAGGGAGTTTATAATTCTAACTCAAGGGCTGCAGACAGTTTGTGTTGCTAAAATTGCAGCTTTCCCTGAGCAGTTTGGAAAGAACTGATTTAATAGCACCCAGAAGCAGAGAGAAGAGCTATTGTTGTGCCATGGCACTGTAGCCCCTGAGCATCCAGCAGCCACAGCTTCTGCAGGTGCCTGGGAGCTCACCTGGGCCGTGGGCAGGTGACCTGAACTGAGCAGAGGGAGCAGGGCAAGCAGCAAGGGACAGTCTGTGCAGCTCAGAAATGAGAGTGTGACAGAGGCACAGGACCTGCCAGCCCCCACTGACATCTGCAGGCGCTCACAGCTTGGCCTGGAGCTGCTGCAGGAAGCCCCTTGTTCAGTGCTGTGAAAAATGACGGGATCCTGTTAAGGGAATGGCATTTTTATTCAAATGGTTGTGGGCTTGGCAGCAGAAAACACAGCCAGATCTTCTGATGCTCTACATGTCTGAGAGCAGTGAATTTTTTTGCTGTGTGCCATAATTAAAAAAGAAAGCACAGGGAAATCTCCTCATCCATTCTCTCCTCCTTTTCTCTCTCTTATAGAAATGATATCTGGTAGAGCAGCCAAGACATTTTTCAGTCTGTTGCTCTTGGGTCCTTTCATTACTTTGTTGTTCTCACACTGCTTGCCCAGTTCAGCAGCTGTTAAATAGAGAACTCTGAGGACTGGGGAAGGATATTGGTGTAACATTTGATTAACACTATTTCTGCAGGAAATTGATACGTCAGCTATTTTTAGCCTCAGGCAAAGGAATAATCAAGCCCAATCCATGTGGCAACCTTCTCTGATTTCAGATGGCTTTATAACCTCATTTTTAACTTTACATCGCTGTCTGTCAGTCTCCCACCCTCTGTGATTTCATGCAATTTTTAACTGTATGATTGTTCCATTAGGAAATGCATTCAGCAAACTTTCCTGGGAGCCTGCAGTGCTGTGCTCATTGCTTCAGAAAGTGTGTGTTGGCACAGCTCTGTTCACAACAATGAAACAACTGAAGGCCTGGCTTTTATCCATAGCACACTCTAATTCCCTATTCATAACCTAAATTCCTTTTTGTGCAATTTGCAATTTTTTTTTCATTACATATGCTAGTTACATCTCAGGGTGAATCAGTCAAATGGGCTCTAAATTAAAATAGTTGGCTGATCTAAGCCCAGAATCTGTTGCAATGCAGTTTTCTCACAGCTTGGAAGAAAACAGCCAACCCAGCCACCACAGAAATGGGTGATTATTCTTTTTGTCTGCCTTTTTCCAGGTAACTCAGTAGATGCATGTACCCTGAAGTTTTAATCTTCTGGGTAATTAGGAGAAATGGATGGGAAGGAAAGTCAATAAACCAAGAGTCCCTGAATAGGTCACACTAACAGCCAGGATGTCTCTGTGAGGACAGGAAATCCTTAAATTAGATGCATCGTTTTTGTCTCTAATTTAATCTATAAATCAGAATCAAAAATGCTTTTGAATCACACACCCATAAGAATATGTAAGTGAAGCTCAAAAGACACAAACATACAGACAAAACCTTGTCTAGTGCCTTTTCTTGCCATCTTCAACATAATCCATAGCAGCCTTGGAGGCTGAGAAAGCAAGGCTTAAACATCTCTGAATTAGCAAAATCTGTCTTTTGAAACAGAGACAAATGGACTCCAAATTGGACTTGAAGGGGTAAATTGTGATCTGCTTTGGATGAGAGGACACCCAACACTTTGGGCTTGGAGCTGCTGAGTTTGGGTCAGTGACAGCCCTGGCCCAATGTTCCTCCTTCTTCACTCTGGAGAGAGGGTGCACACCCTGCACTCCTGGTGGCCACCACCGTGTGCTTAAATATTTGCTTTTTAAATCCAGGGGAGGAGAGGAGAGACAAGCTAATCTCATAAAGGTTCACCCCACCCTCTGCTTGGCCTCTCTTCCTTGGCAAGCCTTCCCAGCAGCAGCTGGCTGCCTGTTTTCCTTCTGCAGTTGTGCTCATGACATTTCCTGCAAGGAGGTTTTCCTGAAGGTTTCCAGCAGTCCCTTCAGCCCACACCCCCTTCCCTGGCCCCCTGCTCCACCCAGCCTGGCTTGTGCCTGGTTCCAGGAGTGCTCCCAGCACACATC
>NC_031784.1:315255-319461 GCF_001522545.3 Parus major | reverse complement strand
TGGCTCTGAGAACAGGTGGTCACTGTAAGGGGCACTGGACAGCCTTGGTGTAAACACAGACAGACAGACAGACAGACAGACAGACACAGAATTGTTACAGCTGGAAAAGACCCTCGAGGTGTTGGGTCCAACCTCTCCTTCCTCAAGGCTCAGGCTCCATCACACAGGCTGGGCTCTGTGTTTGGTACCAAGATTTGCTTTCCCCTTGCAATGAGTTATTTTTTGGAGAAGCTGCATTTGGCCCCCTCCCTGCAGAAGGAATGATTTGAGGGATGTGGATTAGGGAGAGCACATGCACAGATCCTGGATTACTCAGTGTGCTGCTACTTTCCCTCTCCTGAAAGCTTCATAAACTGTCCTTTCACAGGCTTTTAATAAACACTCAAGTGACTTAATCTTTTAGTGTAAAAGCCTACTTGTATTTTAAGCTTTCTGTTATCAGTGTCATTAAATCAATATCCTCAGTTCTACAGGATCCAAGTCACAAATAATCTGTCACACACAGTTTAACTTAAGAAGTGCAATATTGAGGTACAGTCAGCTCCTTTCTCACAGATTAGAGAGCACTTTGAAGTAGAGCTGTTGAAGATCAGAGGGAGTTTATTCCTCTGTAGCCACTTTCTTATGTGTTGAGGCCTTTCTATCCTAATGACAATTCTGCTGCAGAACTTCAGTGAAGTCTCAGAAGATGAGTATTTTATGCAGTTATCATAAATGGCACTGGAAAGCCTTGTGGAGATTATATATCATGGATGATAAAACATGGGAAAGATTATTTTAGAGTAATAAGAAGACAAATTGGGACAGACCCTTTTTTTCCATTCTTTAAGCTATTTATCTATTCTTCATTATTTTTATTTACTTATTCTTTCTCCATCTGAGAACATGCACAGTTCTGGACAGGTCAGGGCCTGCATGGCCTCACTTGGTGAGGGTCATTGGCTAATGAGGGACATCTGTGTTTAGAGGTAAGATGGAGAAAAACAACGACTTGTCCCTTGCCAGAGCAATTTAATTGAGGGTAAAACATACACCTGGGATTTATGTGTGTGGAAGATTCACTACTGCAGTACCATGTCTTCTTCCAAGCTGACCCTGAGGAGCCCTTTCCATTTAGTGTATTAGAATAGAGATTTATCTGGAGAAATCCTACAAATCAGGAATGGCAGCTATTGCTCCATCTTTGCTGTTATTGCAGATCTTTCTCTCTCTCCTTTTCTGGGGTTTTTAGCCACTGTCTGCCATAGAAGTGAAATAATTTGCATTAGGAGCTGGCTGTAGATTGTGTCCCTGTGTCCCTTCAGGAGAGCTGTGGAGGGTCTGGGCAGGGTTCAGCACAGCTGGCACAGCTGGCACAGCTGGCACTGCTGGTTTGTGCCCTGGTGCTGCTGGAGCAGGATCAGCTCTGCCAGCAAAGCTCCAAATTACAAAAGCAGCACGAGCAGGCTGGGGCTGTGTGAGTGAGGTTGTGCTGGGGATGAGGGGACACTGTGGGCTGTGAGGTGTCAGGAAAAGGGCTCTGGGTGTCCCCAGAGCAGAGGGAAGGGTCAGCTCCAGTCCTGGCTCTGCACAGAGCTCCTGACCTGCAGCGCTGGGCTGGGGGAAAAGGGGAGCCAAGGAACGGCACAGCTGGGCCAGGGAACTGCTGGGGCAGATAAGAAAATTCCATGAGTGCTCCCAGAGATGGGGTCAAGCAGTAAATTCCTTATCTGCAGCAGAGCTGTGGCCGTCCAGAGGGTGCCCTGGGCAGGCAGGAGAGCTGGGTTATCTCAGCTGGGGGAGCTGGGCTGCCCGAGCCTGACACTGCTCGCTGTGCCTGGCACTCAGGAGCAGCAGAATTCCACCAAAACTCCTCCAGGAACTTCTTGTACTTGGTTCAGGTTCAGCAGGATGAGGTGGTGGGGTTTGTTTTTTCATTCTCTGAAACAAGGAGAGCAAAACTTGATTATCCTTCATCTCGACAGCAGAAATGTGTTGCAATAATCTGAGAGCTGTGAATTCACCAGTGATTTTTCCATGTTGAAGACTCTTGTAATTAAAAAATTGCCATAAGGCAGGGTCCACATAAGGTGCACTAGAGGGATTTATGTATTAGAAAGGGCTGAACAAACATGGAAATCCTCTAGTTTGCATATTTTGTCCGTAACAAACTATTACTCCAATATAATTTGAATAATTTTGTCATCAAGCTCATGTAACGGAGTGGAGAATGGGATCTGAAAGCTTCCTGGATATAGGAGATTGAGTTAGCTGCTAAAGCTGCTTATGGAAGATAGAAATGATGTCATTATATTGCTGAGGTGTGCTAAAATAAAACCTTGAATTACGGCATTGCTCTTCCAGTTTGAATGTATGTTTAAAATAATTGCTGTTGTGGAAAGAAAATGTCTGGGAGTTGGTCATTGTAGCACACATATTTCAGAGTTATTAATCGTAAAATGTGACATTTTTATTACACAGGGAGAACAAACGATGAACAAAATCCAAAGAAGCCAAATACATGCTGAAGAGTGATGTCCTGCAAAAATGAACACATGTATTTGTGTCTGTGTGCAGTAATGACCCTGGTTTGCTGTTTGCTTAAACAGGACACAGATTTCTCACTCAGAGTGGTACAAGTTTAATCCCAGTGTGTAAAATTAAGAGTGAATACCAGCCTTTGCATGTTTGGAGCTTGTGTTGAGGATATGAGGAATGAACAATTTTGCTGCCGGTTCTGGTGTGTTAATCTCTAATAAACCACTTGAAATTATTGCAGCAATGAGATCGTGAAGAGCTGAATAGTGGAATTTAGTCCTTTTTAAACATTCCTTAGGGTTTATATTTGTTCTTGCAGACACCCAGACAATACAGCCAAGCACTGAATGAAAGTAACAGAGTTCATCTTTACTGTGCATTTCTGGATTACAGGTACGTTGAATAATTCCAAATCCTTTAACTTGGTTTTATTAAATTACACTTTGTGATGCTGGGTGTTACCCATATTCCTCTGCTTCCTTTCATTCATGGAAATAGTTATAGAAATGGAACCACTGGCTTATAAAACACAACCTGATTGTTTCTTCTTACCATCACTTGGAGACCTGTTATTCACTGCTTAGGTCAGAATTTGGGAACTGGAAACATTTTGGAATCAAAGTTGCAGACTGACCCAAATGGTCTTTTCTTGTCCCATGGCTGTGCCCACCTGGGCAGGTGTTTGGGTGTTCCAGGGAGGCAAAGCTCCAGCACAGCCCTGGTTTCCTCTGGGGCTGTGCCTGTGGGATCAGTGTTCCAGAGCTGGGAATTCTGGCCACTGCATGCCATGGATAAACACAACCCTTGACTGAAAGTTACAATTCAAGGGAAATAAATAGCACCTCAAATTTGACTCAGAAAGTAAGAGCTATGGAAAAGCAGTACCTTTTTATTTCTTTTTGTTTAGCACTGAATAAATTTAATTATTTTTTTTCTTTTGAAATACGCTGCTCTCAGTGAATTAATTGAGAAAGGATACAAGTAGTGAATTTTTAATTTCATGGGGATGAATGGGTTTTGAGCCATAGGAGTGTAAGCCCAGTGGATGCAGCAGTGGTCTGGGATGCTGTGATCCCTCCTGTACCTCGTGTGCTCGGGAAGGTCTCGGTTATTGCTTCACCAAAGTTTTCCTTCCCGTGTGTCCGACTGCCCCAGCTGCTGGCAGTCACTCCTTGTCAGGATAAATGAGGATAAATTAGAAGCAGATTTTAGTGAAGCAAATGAATATTGCTGGGGCATTGCTCCTCTTCTCCTCTGGGGCTGGGGCCCTGGGGGCTTTGTAAGGATGTGAACTCAGGGTGAAATCTGTCCTTCCAGACGAGCCTCATCGGTGGCAGCGTGGTTTTATTCCCTAGTGCATGGTAGTTAATTTGGTTTCTGACCTACAACAGGCTCTCTGAGAACTCAAGGAGGTCCTGAAGGGCAGTAGTATGAGGTAATAATGATGTTTAAAATAAGCACTGAGAGGAGAACAGATCAGTCAGTCTGCAGGACTCAGAAATATCTGAAGAAATGAAGAGTTGCTGTCAGACAGTGGGGTGGGTGACCTGTGCTGCCAAGGCTGGGAGAGCACAGGCAATTCTGGCTTGCCCTGGCTCCAAGAGAAAGCAGAGTCATGAGGATCACTGCTGAAAAATGGCACAGAAAGGTGAAGTGCATGAGGATCCTGCCCAGACCCCAATCCTGCCC
>NC_031784.1:311624-315005 GCF_001522545.3 Parus major | reverse complement strand
CAGACCCCAACCCTGCCCAGACCCCAATCCTGCCCAGACCCCAATCCTGCCCAGACCCCCGTCCTGCCCAGACCCCAATCCTGCCCAGACCCCAATCCTGCCCCGACCCCAATCCTGCCCAGACCCTCGGGGCCAAGGGCCAGCAGGGCCAGGGATGGTGTCAGGATGGGGACAGTGACGGTGGGAAAGGGCCTGGCAGCACAGAGGACTCACTGCTGCGTTTGGGGGCTTGCAGTTATTGACTTGTCTGACACCTCAGCTCCCAGAACACAGAAATCTGGCTCTGGTGAAATGCCATAAATGAGATGCAAAATGTAAGGAAATGGTTTAGTTGTCATCCACCGATTGTAAAACTGGGCAGAAATCTTTAGAGACCTTCCTGGAGGGGTCTGACCTGTGCCTGGTGAATGTTTTCCTGGCCTATTTTCATGATGGAATTGAGGAGACACCAGCAGTGTTTGTGGGGTCTGAGATGGCTTCCAGCCCCTTTAATCTCCTGTGGGGTACAGTGCCTGTCAAATGAAGCTGCAGCAGAAGCGTTTTGATGTTTGTTTTTGTGTTTGTGCTCTGGTTTCTGTGCTTGGCAGCAATGGAACTGGTGTTTGGTCCAGTGAGGGCTGTGTCCGTCAGAGTGGGGACCTCAACTACTCCGTGTGCCTCTGCAACCACCTCACCAACTTCGCCATCCTGATGCAAGTGGTGCCTCTGAAGGTGAGACCAGCAAAGCACTAAATCTCTCTGTTAAAAATGAAGCACAAATACACCAGCTGAGTCCTCACATCACGTAAGTGACTGAAACTGGGATCATTTATACCCATCTTGGATTTGTTTCTCGCTTCTCTTGTGTTTTCCAGGGAGCTGAGTGAATACCCCACCCTCTGTGTCAGGCTGACCTGAGGGTGGGCTTGGCTTCCTCAGGTCATCACTTCTTATCTCACCATTATTATCTTTATTACCTGTGCAGCACATAATGACCCCAGCTGGTTTCCAAGTATAATTTTTCTAATAACTCTTCAGGCTCATAATAAAACACAGCTTTGCCTCAAGACCTCCTATCTCGTGAGACAGAATTATCTTGGGAGAAATGTGCTATTATTAACCCTGTTTTAAAGAGCAGCTTTATTATCCAGGATTAAATGGGACAGCCACCAATTAAATGCCACTGAAAGATTCTCCCCTGGGGAAAGGTTCTGAAAGGCCCAGCTTTCAACTAAACACATTTAGGATTGTGCTGATTCATGGGATGCTGCAATAAGTTTTTTTCATTATGCAATATTAGTAATTAGAGATCAAAGATATTTCATACAGAGTTCTTTGGAATCAAGTTTTCATTAAGAGGTCTGAAACACAAAGCTAGGAAAGGCTGGATGTGGATGGACCTTCCAGTTCCTCACAGTCCTTTAATAGCCCCATTTTCAATACTTTATCTCTCCTGAAAGTTTTGGTCCGAGGCATTTACATCCACCAGACTTTGTGCAGAATGTTTTTCCATAGCTCTGCTTTCCCCTTCATGATAAAAGGAAATTCTCATCCCAGATCTTTGTCCAAGATCCCTTCAGCTGACCACTTAGGATTATCTTGTGGTACTAATTCTTTGAACTAGTGAAAAGGATTGTTATCTTCCTCGTGTAGTTGGCATGAAGATAAAAGTCAGGCAAAGAGAATTTCTGGCTGTGGAGCTGTGCCAGCAGACTGTGCTCAAGTTAAAAATTCCCAAAACATTTGCTAAATAAATCCTGCTGAACCAACATGACAATTGGAGGCTTCTCTCAGGTGTCCTTGGAAGCCTCTTCAGTAAATGTTAAAATGCTGTGGATTTTGAGCACGGACTTGTGTTTGTTCAGCACGTTCAGAAATCCAGGAGCCAGGGTTCAAAGGGCCCATGTAAATCAGCCCTTGGAACACCAGACTGTCAGTGCTCTGAGCAATCATTGCAGTGATGTTATAGCTGATCTTGAACTTTTGTGTATTTTAATGTTCTTTTCACAAATGAAGTGCACACATAATATGAAACAAGTAGCAGAGGGTGGGAGGAGGCAATTGCCCACGTTTGAACAGCTCTGTTTACACAGCTCTAATGCATCTGTGGCCAAATAAATTAAAATGGATCAAATTTTTTATATGAATACTGTTTTTGACAGAATGTTTATTTTTCTTTAGATTCTGGAAAAAAAATAGATTCTTACCCAAAGGGCTCTGCTTTTCATAAAAAAAAATGAAAATAAGTTATTGGAAATGAACTGCCTGAAAACTGTAGAATTTTTCATCAAAAGCTGTATTTTGGTACCAAAAAAAAAAAGGGAATTAATTTTTCATGGGAATTCTCTGGGTGTTTGATATTTCCCTTCTCCCTGGAAGTGTCATTTCCCTGTCTCCCCACGGAGAGAGCAGTGCAGCTCTCGGGGAGCAGCAGGAGACACAGCCCCTCTCCAAGGGCACCTGTGCAGCCTTTCCTGCAGCCACAGGAACAGCAGCCATGCATGGTTCTGCCAGCCCCTGCAGAAGGGCAGGCACAGGCACAGGAAACAATGAAAACGTTTAAAGCAGGTGCTGCTGATGGCAGAACATCCCCAGGGAGAGCCCCTGGGAGGAAATCCGTGGGTCTCCGGAGCAGCCCGGTGTGATGAGTGCTCTCACTCTCCCGGCTCCTCTTCACCTGGATTTTCTTTCTGCTCAAAGGAAAAGGGCCACAAGCTTCCCATTAATGTGACTTTGGAGTTATTGTGAGTTTGCTGCTCCCAGCTGGAGCCCTCAGGATCCTGGGGGAGCTCACAGCAAGCCAAGGTGTCTCTGAGCACCGAAGGGACCTTCCTCAGCAGCCCCTGGGCAGGTGAGCTGGTGCTGGCCACAGAGCCATGGAAACTCCTGCCTGGAAACTCCTGGGCATGGATGGTGATTTTATCCCCAGTTACACTGAATTCCAACAAGAATCTGCTTGTTTTAACTCCTCTCTGTTCCTTGACACGGTTCAGTCTGGCTGATTCCCCCTGCAGAATCCAGCAGGGTCCATTCCTGTGACCCTGCCCCGGTGCCTCCCCTCCTGCTGGAGCTGTTCCAGCTCTTCACCTGCAGAATCCAGCAGGATCCATTCCTGTGACCCTGCCCCAGCACCTCCCGTCCTGCTGGAGCTGCTCCAGCTCTTCACCTG
The DNA here is from genome assembly GCF_001522545.3 of Parus major. NCBI lineage: Eukaryota > Metazoa > Chordata > Aves > Passeriformes > Paridae > Parus > Parus major. Next base: position 311,857 of record NC_031784.1, on the reverse strand, counting down.
CAGAATCCAGCAGGATCCATTCCTGTGACCCTGCCCCAGCACCTCCCGTCCTGCTGGAGCTGCTCCAGCTCTCCCCCCTGCAGAATCCAGCAGGGTCCAGAGTCCTGTGACCCTGCCCCAGCACCTCCTGTCCTGCTGGAGCTGTTCCAGCTCTTCACCTGCAGAATCCAGCAGGATCCATTCCTGTGACCCTGCCCCAGCACCTCCCCTCCTGCTGGAGCTGCTCCAGCTCT
>NC_031784.1:310186-311484 GCF_001522545.3 Parus major | reverse complement strand
TCTTTATCTCTGCAGAACTGTGTCACTGGTTTATGCACCTGCCTTGGGGAGGAACTGCAGGGTCCCCCATGGATTTCACTTTGTTTAGTGACACATTCATAGGAACAAAACTGAAGGTGTCTTGCATCTCCTGGTGCTGTCTCTTGAACACTTGAAACACTGAGAGGAGGGATGCTGATGAATTGTTAGACATTTATGGCACAGGTTGCCAGGTGGGTTTAATTTCTAGGGAGAGCAGAAATGCAAGAAAGTTCTTGAGAACAAGCTGTGAGCTCTTCATTTTTCTTCTTGATCTTTACTCAAAACCAGCTAGATTGATTCAGTTGCTGTTCTGCTGTAGGCCAGCTAGAGGTTGTCTCAAAGGCTGAGATATGCTGAGATGAAAAATCATTTTTATTCTAATATTCAGAGAAAGAAATTGAAAGAGACTACTCACAAAGAAAAATTTGAAATTCTGGAATATTAAATGTGACAAAATGAATCTTTGCTCTGATATCTGTGGGCTCTACACCAGCATGGGAAGAATTTATGCTGTGACTTAGTTAAAACTGAGCTCAGATTACAAATGTTGGACACCACTGCAGGTTTTGTGTTAATTTCAGCAGGAGCTTTAAGGCACTGAAGGTGATCACCAAGGTGATTGTGGGAGAACACAAACAGTGCTGCTGCTGAGCTCAGTTCAGTGCCTGCAGAGGTGCAGGGATTAGCAGGTGGGACAAGTTTATTTCAGGAATGAAATAACCATCTTGGAAATCCTTCGAGCCACGTGGTGCTCGTTGCCAGCCTGGCACTGACCTGTTCCCTGCTGAGGAATTGCTCCTCATGGGATGCTGAGATTATTATTTGTGTTCTGTCACTGCTGCCATGCCTGTGCCACACCTGGCCCAGATTCTCTCTTGCTGAGATTTGTTTATCTTGTTGCTCTTCACATGAGAATTCTAACATTTATTTTGAATTTTGGAGACTAGTGGTCATCAGCTGCTTTTAACAAATAAGTTGCTTGAAGGTAAAGTGGGAGTGAGGATGAGCAGAAAGCTGCAGAAGGAAGATGTTCAAGCCTTGATTGCATTAGGAATGTCCTGGTTGTAATTAAGGTCAGCAGGTGATCAGAACTGGGCTGGGAGCCCTTTGGCCAGCTCTGATGAGCTCAGTGAGACCGAGGAGCAAACCCTGGACACTGAGAGCAGAACCAAGAGATTGCTCTCACCAAGAGTCTCCTGATGGGGAACCCGAGGTAGGGGAAAGAAATCCCTCACAGAGAACCATCCCTGCAGCAGCACCTTGGGAATTCCTGTCCT
>NC_031784.1:299100-310026 GCF_001522545.3 Parus major | reverse complement strand
GCAGCAGCAGCAGCACAGAGCTGTCCTGCCCTGGGGAGCTGCAGGATCTGCAGCAGCAGCAGCACAGAGCTGTCCTGCCCTGCAGCACTGCCCTGGGGAGCTGCTGGTGCCCAGGCACTGTGCTGGGAGAAGGAGAGGAAGAAGCTCTTTATTTTGATGTGTCTGTGCCTGTTCCTGCTGAGGGCCCAGGGGGGAGCAGCCCCAGGGTGAGGAGCTGCCTGTGGAGGGCTCTGGGCGGTCCTGCTGGGCTGACCCTGCTGGGAGCATCCCCTGGATCCCCTGGATCCCCTGGATCCCCATCCCCATACCCTGGATCCCCAGGATTTCCTGGATCCCCTGGATCCCCAGGATCCCCTGGAGCTGGGACCCCAGCCGTGTGCTCTGTGCTGGACAGCAGCACACACAGACAGGATCTCCCTTCCTGGGCAGCAGGAGCCCAGCCCAGGGAGAGCTGCACTTCAGAAACGCTTCAGAGAAAATTCAGACGCTGTTATTTCATTTTGGGCAGCTTTACCCCCCATCAGTCAGTGGGGCCTGTGCTCCTGCCAGGAAACATGCCAGCCATCTGCAGATTTTATTTCATAGTGATCCAACAACTGCAAAGCGTGCCAGGCTATTTGTGCCATCTGCCACGTAAATGTCATCTCTGCAAAGGATGGTGGGCACCTGGGGACCCAGGGTTCAAAAATCCCTTTAAAGAGGAATCCTTTTCTCCCACAGAAAAGTGGAGCTTGAGCTTGGGTCCCCCTGCCCTGAGACACCAGTGCAGAACATGACTGAAATATTTATATCTCCTAGACCATTCTCTTAAATTGTTCTTTCCCCTGTTTTTCCTCCTGCTGTCTTTCCCAGCTGTGGGAGTATAAAAATGACTCCCATAAAGTTCACATGTGGATGGACATTTCCAGCTAAGCCATGGTGTTGTACGATCTGTGGTAGAAATTGGGGTTTTGAACACATTTTCTGCATTTCTAAAGCTAGAACAGCTTTTGTTTTTTATCCCATTTGTAGCCTGCTCACAATTCAGAGGAGACCATCAGTCAATACAGCTCAAAGAGCTCAGCAATGGGCTTGAAAGCAGACAAGTGTTTATACAGGGAAAATATTTAAAACTGTCTGATCTGGAACTGAAGAAACAACCCAGAGCATTTCTAGGGAGCCCAGGATTCTGAAAAGATTTGGGTATTTATCTGTGAGCTTCTATTTACAAAAAAGAAAGTCATCCCAAATTTCTTTCCTTGGGCCAATAGATGTGTTTTTATTTTATTTTTCAGTCTTACAGCTGAGTTTTGACAATGTATGGCTGACTGAGAAAAAGGTGCATCAATTTGTGTTTATAAAGGCTGCTTTGAAAAAGTCCTAATATTGCAAAATGCATTAAAAATATGGGAGATAGGTGTGTAATTTATCAGTTTGGAGCATTGCTTCCTAAATCTAATATTGCAGTTATTGAACAAACACTGCACTTTGGGTGCAATAAAACAGCAGTCTGAAATCATCAGCTTTTTTCTTAAAATCTTCAGCCAGCTCCATACTCTAATAGGACAATGAAATGGAAATGATGTGGCACTCTCTGATTTCTGCTGCTTTGTAATTTTAATATAATTACTTTTCTCAGCATGCTTTTCATTGCTGGGAACATAAAAAGAATAATGCCTTAGTCCAGTAATTTTTCTTTTGTGTTGCATATTTAAAAACTGGATAGGCACTGTGATGTTTTTGGTCCTTGTTCATTACCACTGGCAGTTTGTGTAACTGCAAAGGTCTCTACAGACAGTTCAGACTCAGCCATCAGATGAGCAGAGATAAATCAGCCTGGCTGTTTATCCCAGCTCTGCTTTGTGAGCTTTCTGTGCTGTGTCTCATTCCTGGCTAATTGTCCCTGTGGAGGAGCACATCTCCCTGCTGTGGGCATCACATTCCTGTGTCCTCACTCTGCCCCTGCTCATCTTCCCTGGAAATGGAGCACAACTCTTGATTTTGAGCTCAGAGCCTCCTTCATTCCTCTGCTAATCCCCCCTGTGCCAGCACAGCTCTGCTGCTTTGGAGGGAGCAGGAGAACTTCTGCTTGTCCCTAATCCCACGGAATTCAACGGGAAAAGCTGGGCTGGTGCTGCAGGATACCAAACCCTGCAAATTCCTTAGAGAATTGTTTGGCAGTCACTGAATTTCACTCAGCAGAGGAGAACAAAAAATGACTTTTTATTTTGGAAAAGCACAAATATTTAAGAGTGCTATAATTGTCAAAAGAGCTGCTTTGTTTGAGAAGCATGATAGTCTATTTTAATCAGAATACTCAGCAAAGGAACACTGACCTCCTTTCCATGGTGGAAATGAAAGCACTGAACCACTTGGCAGCCAGTTCTTGCTGACTAAAGGATTTCCCTGTGCAGTATAAAAATGTTATGAGCAGGGCACCTTTATCCATCACTTTTCTCTTTAAATTGAGTCTCTCTGTGCTCTGAGTCCACGTGGGCCTTTAGGAACCAAAGGAAAAGAGAGCTGGACACTCATTTTTATTGAATTTCACTGGGGTTGGGTATTTATTTATCCTCAACTGCTCTGAAAGCTCTGAGAGTCTGGCAATTCTGCATTTCTGTGTCTCTGAGCCTGCTGGAGCCCTGCTGGGTCTGATCCCTCTGGTGGTGCTCTCCAGTGGACCCAGTTTTGGCTGTTAATTGGAGCCAGGATGAGGCTGCTCCTGCTGGAGCAGAAGGCAGAGAACAGATGCACCAGCCCTGGGTGGATGGGCAAAGGCAGCTCCTGGAGTCTCACAGGGATAATCTGCTGTGGGTACAGCATTTAACATTTCCTGAGACACTGCAGGCCTTAGACTTGAAAGGAAGGCAGAAAAAACCCTGTTCTGTGTTGCACTAACAGATTCAAGAGGAACTTGAAAATACTGGCTTTTCTGGTCCCAAACTTCACTATAATCTGATTTCCCTGCACAACTTGAGTCCTTCCTCCCTGCCTTGCTTCCTTCCAGCTCCTTTTGAAGGAAGAGCCTGCTGCTGGGGATTTGTAATGAGCAGGATCCCTGCTGTTTGATGACAGAACTACTTTAAAAAATGATGTGGGCATTTAAAAATACTAATTAATATCTTGGCAGAGATATTTGGAAAATTCTGTAGTTTTTGTGTCTTGTGAAAAGTTTTAAACAATCACCACCAGGCTGGGCTGGCTGGAGGAAAATGTTCCTTTAAAGGCCCCCTCTGGGTGCAGATTGCTGGGAGCTGAGGAGTTAATAGAGAAGGGGAATTCAGAAACAATTCTGCTGGAAATGGCTGATAAAGATGATTGCATTGTGAAGCCTGACTCTCAAAGGCCTTTTTTTCTTTAAATTCACAGTTCCTGATGCATTGTGGCTTGAGAAAAGAAGTTTGTGCATCAAATTTGGCTTTTCTGTGATTGTACAGTGCCACTAAGCACAGCCCCACCAAAATCAATCCTGTGTTCTCAGATTGAGCCTCCTGAACTCATCACAGATGTTAATTTAAAAAAAATTGAATGTTCTGTACCTAACAAAGTGCTTGGCAAGCTGAAGGAAAACAGAGATTTGTATTGTTGTTATTATTATTTAATATATAAATAAAGGCCTCTCTGGACTGAAATTGAATTTCAGCAGCCTTTCTGGAGGCAATTAAAACCATTAGCTTCATCAGCCAAAGCCAGCGTTTTAATGTCTCTGAGACACTCAGACTGCCAAAGTTAATTATTCATCCTTTTCTTAATTGGATTCAGATTACATTTTAAAGGTACAATTTCAGTAGATTTGGCTGAGCCCTAATTGATCCCCCCCAGGAGGGGTCTCGTGGGAGGATCCAGACTTTGCAGAGGGGTTTCAGGGTGGGTTCCAGTGCTGGGCAGCCCCTGGCAGATGAACAAAGAGGGAAAAACCTTCACTGCAAGGCTGGGAATGTCCCAGTGAGGGGCAAAGCTGGCCCAAAGGGACAAGATGAAAATCTCACTCAGATGTTTGGACGTGGGGCAGAATGGCATTTCCAGCAGTGAGCAGGAGCTGTGGTTCCATGGACGGAGCTGTCCCGTCCTGGGCTGAACCAGGAGTAAAACACAAAGCAGAGCTCTGATAACCAGGGCTGCTGTGCTCCTGTGTCTGGCCACTCATCAACTTCACATAAATATAGAGCTTTTCTCTTCCAGACACAAACAATTCTTCTTGTAGAGCCTCTGAATAAGCCTTTCAGCCTGAATGACCTTTCCCAGCTACTCCAGAGATGAAAAGTACCATCTCATTATAATAATATATTTTTATCTTCTGTGCAGTTATTTATAAACAGAGGGGTTAGATGGTTAGATATCTCTCTTTCTTTCTTTTGTTTTTTTTTGCTATGAACAACATTATAAATGAAAAATACATCCTTGGAGTCTGAACTGGTGTCTTTCCAGGATCCTCTCTCAGGCCACCATGAGTTTCCAAAATAGAAGTGTTGAGCAGTGCAGTGACTTTTTTCACAAAGGAGAACAGGGAAGGACTTGGGGCTGTGGTGCCACGGCTGGCTGGGTCTGCTGAACCCCAGGGCTTGGCAGCACTCAAGGGAAGGGCTGTTACACCCCAGGCTAAAAGGGTGGGAGATTTATATCAGGTAGAAGTTTTTGATTTCACCTTGTCAAAGCTGAAACTGAGAAACATCTGGGTCTTAGTGCTGCTGACCGTGACACTCACGGCTCCATGAGCTCATACCCTGGCTCTTCTGGGTAAAAGAATGACCATGTAAACCCAAGGAAGCAAAACATTCGAGAAGAATAATTTAATGTAGACTGGGACAAGTGTGAGAGTCAGACTCATGGGACTGCTTCACAGATTGCTCAATGTTTTATTTGGTACTTTCAGTGCTTTTTTCTTTAATAATAGCTTGATTAGAGTTTTTGTGCTGATAACAAGGACATGCCAAATTACTGTTTTATATTCCACATCATGCAGGAAGTCTGTAAACTTCCAAGAAGACAAGCTGAGGTAAGGTAAAATCAGCCCTTATCATTGCAATTTATTGAAGTGGTTTCTTAATTAATGAGGCTCAATACTTTGACAGCCCAGGTATTTCTAACAAACTGCTCCTTCTTATCCCTTGATATGAGAACCCACCACATCCAGATGTGCTGACAGCTGGCTTGTGAGAGGTTTGTGGAGCTCTGGTGCCTTTAAATCCGTGTTCTTTTCCCTCCCTCACCACAGCCCTGAAATGAGGCTGCACACCCTGGAAATCATTCCAAGCCTTTTTTGTCCTGTGTTCTTTCCCCTGCCGTTCTCATCCTGCTTTCACCCCCTCCTGCACCCCCAGCCCAGCTGCTCCCCTGGGAACAGCTGCAGTGGTGCTGCTGGAAAAGCTGCTGCCAGACTGGTGTGAGAATTGATTCAGGAGCATCATTCTCAAAGCCTCATCTCACTCTGGTTGTGTTCACCAGAGCAGGAGCAATTTCCAGCTCACGGATGCAGGGACCTGTGTAGGTTATTTCAGCTTTCACTGAATCTTCTACATTTTGTTGTAAAGAGATTTTTTTTCCCCTTTTTCATTTCAAAGTAATAGAGGTTCACTTGTGAGGACTTGATTCACATTTTGTCTTGCCCTGCAGGGGTTTCTGGAGAAAGACTGAACTAAAACCCAGAGAGAGACTTTCTTAGAAACGTGATATCAAAGAAATTAGAGAGGAAAAAATATCTGTGTGATCATCATCTTCTTTTGGATTACTGTGGGAAAAAAAGCCAAACAGTTTGATTTTGGGGGGATGGAGCACATTTCCCACATGGAAAGAGCTGGGTTTGTTCAGCCTGGAAAAGAGAGAACTTCAGGCTGACCTAATTGTGACCTTCAGCACCTGAAGGGAGACAGAGAAACTGTTCACAGGAGCATGTAGTGCCAGGAAAAGGGGAACAGCTTCAAACTGAGGCAGGGGAGGTTTAGAGCAGATATTGGGATGAAATCCTTCCCTGTGAGGGAGGTGAGGCCCTGGCACAATTCCCAGAGCAGCTGGGGCTGCCCCTGGATCCCTGGCAGTGTCCCAGGCCAGGCTGGACACTGGGGCTGGAGCTCCTGGGACAGGGGAAGGTGACACTGCCATGGCAGGTGGGGCTGGAGGGGCTCTGAGGCCCCCTCCAACTCATCCTGGGATCCTGGGATCCTGGGGTTCTGGGATCCTGGGGTTCTGGGGTTCTGGGGTTCTGGGATTCTGGGATTCTGTCATTCTGTGATTCTCTGATTCTGGGGTTCTGGGGTTCTGGGATTCCATGGTTCTGGGGTTCTGGGATTCTGTCATTCTGGGATTTTTGCCCATTGCACTGCTTTGCTCCTCAGTATTTTGTGTATTTGTGTGAGATGTAAGGCACCAGCACCCTGCTGAGAGCTCTGCCAAGGCAAACACCACGATAGCCCCCGGTAAATCTGAACCTTCCCTGAGCAGGGAAACTCTCCAGGGAGCATTTGCTGGCTGAAGGGCTCTGGGAGTGAAAGCAGTGAAAGAGAGCCTTGAGCTACTGAGAAATACTGATTTCAGAGTGACTTTACATCTGAAAACTTCCTCAGCTCCCCTCCTCCTCCTGTAGAACTGTGAGCCACCTGTAGCCAGGGAAAAGGGTGTCTGCAGGACAAATCAGGAAATAAGGTCCATGCATTTTGGACATGAATAGACCTGATGAGGAAATCACTTCTAAACTGCTCCATTTACCACACAGATTATTCTATTTCAGGAATATTCTGTGAATAATGCCTGTGCACGGCTTCTCTGGGGGATGAGGGACAATAGGATCTCTTCTGTAGGAATTATCTGGAGCTTTTAAGCTGTTCCAGTGCACAGAACTCTTTTGTTTCTGTAATTGAGGCTGTCCAGTCAGGGAAAAGAAATGTGTCTTTGGCTGAAAAAGAAAAAATACTCAAGAGCTGCATCATATTTCCTAGGAACAGCAACACCATAGCAACAGTTGTGTGTCGGTGCTGCTGCATCCCTCAGTGGCTGTCGCTGCTGGGGGAGTCACGAGCTCTCCTCACTGAACTCAGCACAGCACAGCTGCCAGGGAATGACAGGAAAAATCCACACACACCTTCTTCTCTATTTAGAACATCACCCATAACCACATGGCACATTATTTCTCCCCTTTAAAAGGAATTTTAATGGGCAGTTTATTGGTACAACTGCTTTGGTTTGATAATCTCTAATGAAATACTTCATTTGGGTGGGAAATTTTATTGTGTGTGGAAAATAATAGAAAATCCCAAACATATGTGAAAAGACTAGTTTTTATTAGATAAAGTCACTGTAAAAAAAGCTTTGGAAAAGATATCATTTATTTTCATATTTTTTCATAATAAACACTTTGAGTGTGTTTTCAGCTTGGAATTTAATTAATAGTGAATTGACATTGAAATAGAAACACAGTATTTCAGGCATCAAAATTAAAACTTTTTGATTGACTAATTTTTTCCTTCAGTTTATGAGAATGTCAAGTCTATCCAAAACCAAGTCAGAAAAAATGTTTGAAAATTCCTCAAGGATGAGAAAGCTTTTTCCTGCCTAGCTCTGTTCTACTTATTACATATTAATTCTGCCTGGCTCCCTTTGCTGGGTGTGGCTTTTTGGTCATTCTTTTATGAGAGCTTGCATGGAAAATTAAAACAGACTCTGATTAATTTCAGATGAGTGCCCAAACCACAGGGTCCCTCTTGCATTGACTCTGTCCAGGTTTTACACAGAGCACCGTGGGGTTACAGTTCAAATGTTCATAAAAATGGAATGACCTCTACAAAAGAAGCCTGTAGATAAAAGAGAGGCTGAGACAAGAGGTTTTCCCTGCTGCTGCTCGGGCTGGGTCCGTGCTGGGGCTCTGTGCTGTGCTGATGTGAGCCCAGCGCCCCAAACACGGCCCCTTGTCCAAAACAACTGCAGGGCTGCCACTGACAGCTGCTGGCCCGGTCACTGATGGGTTTGCCCCTTCTCCTGCTGTCAGAGGAGCTGCCTGCACAGGGCTGTGATTGACAGATTGATCACTGATTGATTGATTGATTGATTGATCGATCGGCCCGGGCTCTGTGAGCAGCCCTGGCTGTGCTGCAGCTGAGCCCAGGGCACTGCGGAGCTGCAGCAGGAGCCTGGCACAGAACAGGGATGAGGCTGGGTCTGGAGAGGGGTTTGGTACAGAACAGGGATGTGGATGGAGCTGGGGCTGTGTTTGGTACAGAACAGGGCTGATGATGGAGCTGTGTTTGGTACAAACCAGGGCTGATGATGGAACTGGAGCTGTTTTTGGTACAAACCAGGCTGATGATGGAACTGGAGCTGTGTTTGGTACAAACCAGGGTGATGATGGAACTGGAGCTGTTTTTGGTACAAACCAGGCTGATGATGGAACTGGAGCTGTGTTTGGTACAGAACAGGGTGATGATGGAACTGGGGCTGTGTTTGGTACAAACCAGGGCTGATGATGGAACTGGAGCTGTTTTTGGTACAAACCAGGGCTGATGATGGAACTGGCTCCACATTTCCCTGGCCCTGGGTGCTGCAGGGGCACAGCGAGGCAGGGCTGAGCAGCTCTGCATGTGAGACACCACTAACAGCTCTCGTGTGCCTTTTCCTTTCTGTGCAGCTGACGAGAGAACACCAGGTGGCCCTGTCCTCCATCACTTACATCGGCTGTGCTCTGTCCATCTTCTGCCTGACGATCACCCTGGTCACATTCGCTGTGCTGTCGTGAGTAATTTTAACTTCTCACCTGCTGGCACAAAGGCAAGCAGAGCGTTTCAGGCCGCTGGGTAGGATCCCTTCAGGTACTCAGGATAAAACAAAGGCTATTAATTCTACAACCTTCCTTAATTAGATTCTGCACGTGTATTTGTAACACTTGGTTGGTTATTCCTAAATTACTTTCACTTCCTGAAATGGGATGGATTTTATGTAGCAAGCTGTTTCCATCTCATGAGAGATTTTTAGGGGTTTTTTAAGCTGTCCGTGCTTTGCCATAGCTCAGGAATCCTGCAGAGGTTTGGAGATCTTGGTCTGGACTGCAGCACAACGTGGGCAGGGACTGCAGGACCCTTGTCCCTCCCCAGATCCTTGTGTTGTTTGGAGCACACAGACAGCACTCGCTGCTCTCCCACTCTCCTGTCTGTAGGGCAGAGGGTTTCGAGAGGAGTGCCCAGTAAGGAAGTCTCAGCCAGCATTGGCTGCCTGGCTTTTGTTTCACACAACTTGTACACAATTACCTCATAGAAGCCACTTTTATGGTCAAGTGTCTGGCTGTTGTGCATCAGGCTGGTTTTCTGTGCTGCTGCAGAGGGATGAAGGACACTGTAGGCAGTGTAAAATTCACCCCATGGCTCCTGGTTCAAAACCTCTGCATCTCCTGCCCAGAGCAGGGCAGCCCTGTGAGGGTTCTCTGTGCTGGGAAGGTTTCTGCCCCAGGGCCTTCATTCCTGTTTATGTTCCAGCAGTGACAAATGATTTTCTGGCCCAGCTGGGTTTGATGCAAACATTTCTGGAAAAAGGCTTTCATAAAGGTTTGTGTGTAAATAACAAACAGAAAACCTGACTAAGGGTGAAGCAACTTGTCCAAGGTTGTGCAGCGAGGAGTGGGGCTCTTGTCTCCTTTCACACACTAAACCATTCCCACTTAAGAGCTCAATTTTTGTTTTCTAAGCCTGAGCATGTGTTTTGGAAATCCTGTTAAGAGGCCACTTTCTAGGGAAAAGGACTTGTTGAATCTCAGTAAACTGATTGCAATGCTTGTTTTTGCCCAGACCCCACATTATTTCCAAGTTTTGAGATCTGTTTTGGTCATACTTGGATTAAGACCATAATGTGTGGCAAAAGCCACTCTAAATAAGTCCAACATCTGCCTATCTGGCCTTGTGCTGGTGGCATGTTTAGGCTAAGGGGAATGATCTGCTCCATTTTAGTCTGAGTGCAAAATTGGATGTTAGAGTGTTTAGAAAGGAAAAAGGAGCAAAAGGAGGAGGTGTTGCTGCAGCAGGGCTGGAAACTCCTCGAGGAGCTGGAGGCAAACAGGACTCAGAAGAGAGCTTGGAGACTGTCACAGGGTTGAGCACACCACCTACATACAGCATCCCTCAAACTGCCAGTTTTAAATCATTTGATTATCTTTTCACTGGAGAGCAGGGTCTCATTAAGCAGCTGAGGTGGAATTTTGCAGAGTGGTGTTCTTCACTACTCCATGTCCTGGCCATGGCAGCCCCTTCCCCGTGAGCCCTGCTCCCCTCCTGGGTGACACTGCCCAGTCTGTGACACATGGATTTCTCATTAGAAATCCACTGGCACCAGGCAGAGCATCCTTTGAGTTCCTTTTTGGACCTTGGAGCTTCTTGTCATCTCCCCGTTCATTCCCCTCACATGGAGCAGTGCAGCAGGCAGGGTGCATTGCAGCAGGAGCCTGTTATCACCAGGACTGTTTGTTTTTTAAAGAGAACAGAATTAAAGGCAAGGCCTGAGAGGTTCAGATCAATGTTTTTGTTTTCTGTTTCCTATTTCTGGATGAGAACAGAAACACGAGGTCAGCAGACTTCCAGGAAAGCTTGTTCTTGTCAGGTTTCCAGCTGGTTTTTGAAAAACGAGAGGAATATGTTCAAATGATGTTGAAAGCACAGCAGGTCCCTGTCGAGACAGGCACTGCCCATCAGTGTATGGAGCTATCGTTGCTGCACTCAGAAGTTGTATTTGTATAAATCAGAATTGGAACCAATGTCTTTTACATTCCCTTGTTTCCCACACAGGCAAATAGCAACAAAATAAAGGCAGGAACTGTGGCACAGCGTGGGCTGGGTTCATTCAGTGAGGAGTGGCTGTGCCCTCCTTGGCATCACAGCACCCCTGGGGATCAAAGCCTTTGGTGGTGTTCTGTCTTTGGTGGTGTTCTGTCTTTGGTGATGTTCTGTCTTTTTGGTGGTGTTCTGTCTGTCTTTGGTG
>NC_031784.1:292869-298428 GCF_001522545.3 Parus major | reverse complement strand
TGTTCTGTCTGTCTTTGGTGATGTTCTGTCGCTGCTCACGGGCCTGCTCAGGTGCAGGTCCAGGACAGCCGCAGACAGCGAGGGAAGCAGGCAGCTCCTGGCCCACGGGGAGCCCAGAGAAGCCAAGGGCAGTTTTTCAGCTGGCTGATGAATCAGGGCCAGGTTGGTGGCTCTGAGCGTTGCCGTGTCCCGCAGGTCTGTCAGCACCATCCGCACCCAGCGCTACCACATCCACGCCAACCTGTCGTGCTCCGTGCTGCTGGCCCAGCTCCTGCTGCTCACCAGCTTCCAGCTCAGCCCCGCCACGGTACGTCCCGACCCAGGGGGGCTCTCCTGGGAACACCCTGGAATGGCTGCACCTGCACACAGCAACCTTTCCTCCCTGGGAGATCTGCCTTAGCCAAAACAATGCCATCCTGCTGCAGGGGGAGTTCCTCAGCATCTAAACCATTAGAGCTGGCACCTAAAACTGCTGGCTGAGATTAGGACAAATAGGCTGAGGTAACAGTATCACTAGTAAATACATACTGTAAATATATTAAATATATACAGTAAATATATTTATAAATATATAAATTTATACCAGTAAAACCCATTTCTTTCCACTGTTAATTTAAAAAATGCAACTTAAAGTAATGTAAGGTCTTTGGTCAAAAGTTCCACCTGAAGAGCAGAAACAAAACCTGATTTTACAATAAACTCTCAGGGTGCTCTGTGTTTGTGCTGGTAAAAACTTGGCTGTTTTTGTGACCAGCTGTTGCTCCACATTGTTTTTCAGAAGCAGCCAGTGGTCTCTATTATTGGGGGGCTGGTGGGGGTGTTCTTTCTCTGTAAAAGTAAATATGAGGTTTGCACAATGTTCATTTTGCCAATACAACAGTTACCTAAGTTTATATTCAGCTCCAATGAGGTCCCTTGAATTTCTGCTAAGTTCCTAAATAACTGTAATGCCTGGTTTGCAAGGCAGTCATTACCTGAGGATCTAAAAGCACTTTGGAAAACTAAATTCATATTCTTTTGCTGTTTAACATTCAGGTGGGTCCTGAATGAGTCATGCAATCTGCAAGGGAGAAAATGAGAGGGGGTGGTTTAGAAGAAAAATGGAATGAAGACATTGGAGAGTAGCAAAAGACAAAACTGAAAACAGTAGAAACCAGGCATGGAAATAATCCTCTTTGAGTAGAGAGCTAAAGCCCTGCTGAAAGGGCACAGGCTTGAGGGCGATAGGAGGTTCACTCAGCGTAGCAGTGTGTCCTATTCTCACAGGATTTTCCTTTTCATCCATCCCAAATTGTCATCCAGTTCAGCTGAGTCATTCAGGCGGTGTGTGAAAGCCTCTTTGCACCTTACCAGGGCCAGCATCACCCTCAGCCCATGTGAAAGAGCTTTGTGTTTGTGGTTTGGCTTGGGTGGAGGCAGAACCTGTGCTCTGCAGGGACCGGTCCCAGCATCAGCCACATCTGCAGCAGCTGGGCACTCTCAGAGGTCCTGCTCGTTTAGTGAGGCTTGAGAAACTCACACAGACCCGAGCTGCAGTTTAATAGCTGCAGATCTTCTCTCAAACCTATTCTGAATTCACCTATTCTGGTGAAACTGGGACAGGAGCACCAGAACTCACCTGGTTTACATCACAGGATTTGCATCCACAGTTCTTTAGTTTACTAAAGCATTCCAAACACCTGAGGGTGTTTGTGGGGAAAATGGAAATATTGTTTAGAAGCAGGAAAATGGAAATGGAAGCACAAGCCAGCACTGGGGATTTTTCAGCACAACCAGAAAATCCAATGTCTCCACTATCTGCAGCTCTGGATCAGGGTTTTTATCTCTTTCTCACTCATTACTCCTGCTTGGCATTGCTGGAAACTTCCAAATGGAGAGGTGAATGAGCTGCTTTTGTTTGTGATATATCTATAAAATTACCTCTCTGTTTTAAGACTGTCCTCAATAAAAAAAGAAAGATAAATATTTTCTGGGAGGCCTTTCTGAAATCCTGCTTTACTTTCTCATCAATGGTAAGAGGACAGACCTTGCTGCTGGCTGGGCTGCTTTTTTATTTCACAACAAGAGAGTTGTCAGCTCTAGGAGTAGCAGGAACAAGATCTGCCTTTTTACAAGTATTCTGCTAAAAGGAGGGTGTTTCACATGGTGCTGTGAGAGAGACACGCCTGGGTTTAGCCTGGAAAGGCTCAGCTTCTCAGTGCTTTTATAGAAGGCAATTTTGCCATACAAGAGTAACTTCTAGGCAATAATTAAGGCGGAAATCCACCAGAACGAGCTTTGGATTTTATGTACAAATCTGCAACTAGGTATTATACAAAATTATATACAGACCAACCTCCTGCTACTTCACTCTGTGCTATTTTTCTGCTGTTTTGGGATTCAGATTGTTTGGCTACTCAAAAGTTGGAAACGATCCATCTGACAGAACTAGCCTGTAAGTCAGCTTTATGTTGCATTTATATTTTTGTGGACTAATCTTCTGGTAGAAATCAAAAGGCATTAAAATGGATTTTATAGCCTTATGATAAAATTAACTGGAAAGGCTTTTACAGCTTTTGTCAATAAGCTAATCTAGTTTAATAATATGTCAGTGAACTTTGTGAAATACTAAACCACACACAGACCTCACTTACACGAATTAACCCCAAATTTATTGCTTTTGAATACATGTGGTCCCATTGGATTTGCATTAGAATGTCCTTGTGCTAGTCCAAGTGAGTCTGTACAGGAAAGCCTCAATTTTCATTATACACCAAGTCCCAGCATTTTAATTTTCATTGGAGTACAAAATCCCAAATCACCAACATAAAGAATAAAATGCCAGCACAGCACAGCTTAGCTCAGCAAAGGGAATTCACCACTGACATCTGAGGCAGAACTGGTTCCTACTGGTGGTGCATCACGTTGGGCAATGCTAGGGGGTTTTTATTTATTGTTTTTTAAAGGTAAGAGGATTTGTTGCTCTGAAGCTGTATGAAAATGCAGGAGAAAAATGAAATTGTCTATTGCTTTCACTTTAAGACAGTTTTATCTCAGAGATTTAGCATTTAGCCTGTAAAAGTCTATGGAAATTAAAAAAAAAAAAAAAGAAAACCAATGTGACTGTGTCACAAAGAACTAATGAATTCATTCATGTTTTACTCTTTATTTAGCTGCCTTGCAAGATATTGGCCATTCTCCTTCATTTCTTCTTCCTGAGTGCATTTGCGTGGATGCTGGTGGAAGGATTTCATCTTTACAGCATGGTGATCAAAGTATTTGGGTCAGAAGAAAGCAAGCACTTATATTATTATGGAATTGGATGGGGTAAGCATTTAGTAGCTGCTTATTTTAAGTCTCCTCACTATAGGACAAGATTATATTCAGAGCATATTTGAAATTGTCATCTTATGATCACAGTTTGCCTTACTGAGAGCAGGTCCATTGGATGAGAAAATGTTTAATTTTTCCGACTGCAATCAGACTTTAAAACTCGCAGTCCTTGAGCCCAGTCCCACTGCAGGGAATGCCACAACCTCCCCAGGCCAGAGCAGAGCCTTCATTCCCAAAGCAGCAGCAGGACTGTGGGAGGGAAGGCTCTCTACACTGCTGTCTTCCATTTTTGGCTCTGACACACACCCGTGGCTTGGTCTGTGTGGATTCTGCAAAGTCACGCATGAAAAATGGGCAGAGCAGCCCAGAAATGTCACAACACTTCACTGGCTGGTGCTTTGTGCCTTGGGATCCTCCGACCAGCAGAGTGCCCAGAGCCCCAATATCGTTACTGGGGATGGACAGGTGGTTCTGTGGCACAGGAGTGTCTCAGACAACAATTCAAGCCTTTCCAGGTGCAATAATGAAACACAATCCGTGGGGATATTTGGAGAGCCAGCACTGAGAGCAGGGAAAGTCTCCTGCTCTCACAGCCCTGGGAGCAGCAGCGGTGCCCAACAAAGCTCCACACTCGGAGGGAGAGGGAACCTCACACGCTGAGTCAAAGAACAGGTGGGAAAAAGTAGAAAAGAAATATCCATGCAATTACAGACAGTTTCAAAATATGTTAAAATATGCATTATCTCTCCTCCCCTCCAAATTCATTGGGAGATACAGCAAGAACAATCCATAACACAGACCTGCTGCAGTCACAATTGAAATATTTAATACCTATTTGGCACCACGCAGATCTGGGTGATAGTAATGCTGTGAAACATTCATGTATTTCAAGAGTTACCTACTTGTCCTTTTTTTAGTATGTCTTTTTTATTTTGTGTGTCTTTCCCCATTCATTTAAAAACGTTCTTGGCAGTTGTGCCTAAGGGCGCGGTCCCCTGGGGAAATCCCAGGCTGAGGATCCCTGCAGCTGGAAGGGTTTGTTGTCCTTTGCCCTCCCTGTGTGACACGTGCAGGAACATCCCTGTGCCATTTTCTGCAAGGTTTGTTGGCTGTAAAATGGCAGTGATTTAGAAGACACAGCAGCACACCAGACTTCTGATTGATTGGGTAAAAAATCCCCAAAACTGTTTCTTTGCCCTGGTGATTCAGCACATCAGGGGTGGTTGTAGCAAAGGTTTTGTGCCACTGTTTGTAGGATGCTGGTGGCAGAGTTTGTGATACTGAATGTTTTCCCATTCCAGACAGTTTCCCCTCCTTTAGAAACTCTCACAGAGTGAAGACTTTGTTCTGAGCTGTCAAAAGACATAAATTCCATTATTTGCTGTTAGTTGATGCAGTCCTTGACTTCTGCCCAGATCTGATATAACACAGCAGAAGAAAATCATAGAAAAGGAACTTCCTCAATATAAATGAGAATATACTCATCCCCACCAAGCAAAGTAGATCTTTTCATCATTGGAAGGAAATACACTTTCATTTGTTCTAATGCTTCATCTTTCTCAATAAATGACATATTTAGCCTTTCAGAATTGATGTCCTAAAATTACTTTAAATTGTCTACCACAGAGTTTCTACAGCCTGGTTTTTTGGGGTTTCTTTTATTCTTTGGGTTTTTTTCATGTACAGAAGACACAGAAACTTCCAAAACACAATGCTTCTTAACTACTGAGTATATCCCATATTTATAAATACATATTCATATCAATATATAAATATTTATAAACGTGCTTCTAGCTGCAGTTATTAAAGAATGAAAATACTTCTTCCAAAAATTATATTCCTGCCAGTACTGGAAAACTTTACACAATTTGTGAGAATGATAGTAAATTAAGCAGAAATTGCCTGTCAGAGAATTTTGTAAAACCCTCATGCAGAAAACTTAAAGAATTAAAAAGAAAATTGAAACTTTAAGCTATCATGTATAATACTCTGTCTGGGACCTGTTTATTAAGTTCTGTAAGATGATAAAAGCTCAAACTGTCACATTTTATTAAATCACACAGGAATTAACAGGCAATCATTTAATATTTGAAGGGCTGGGTTTTACTGTATTTGGAAGTGCTGGCAATAAACCCCAGCTCCTGGCCTGGGATGAAGAGCCAGGACCTGGCAGTGCTGGGGCCAGAGCAGCTCCTGACACCAGGACAGAGCTGCCTCTGTGTATCTGTGTAATTCCTGTGTCACCAG